>NW_023503493.1:10438939-10741969 GCF_014529535.1 Bradysia coprophila | reverse complement strand
AAACTTTGCTAAGAACGGAAGTTCGTCAGTTATTGATAGATCTGTGAAAAACGTTTTGTTCGCGGTAACTAACTGCTGGATAAGCCTCCACTATTTACTTCCATTTTTAGCGGTTTTTCCAAAGGCCATTTGATGCTAATTGGTTATTCTTGTTCTTTTGATCCCATTTGTCCATCGCTCTCCTGTCCAGTTCCTCTCCAGAGATGCTATCATTTCCATGACATCAACAACGTTTCCGTTGAAATCATTTATCTCTAAACTAGCCTAGAGTTTTACTGCTTAAGAGAACCCATCAAAAATTTAGATTGATACTAGGGAACGTCAGATTGTTCGAACAGAAACGGAATATCTAACACAAACCGAAACACAAAGCTACATTGTCCCAAAGAAAAATCGTTTGTGTTTCCGTCTGTGTTGGAAATTCCGTTTCTGTACGAACAATCTGACGTTCCCTACTAAATAATAAAAACAAAAATGAAAAGAAATTGTGGTGACTGTCAGACGACATAATTTGAAAATAGAAATTCTGTACATCGTCAAATCCGTCTATTGAAATTACAAAAGTTTCAGAAAAAAATTATTTAAGAAAAAATCTCATCGACCCTGCCAGGAGTCGAACCTGGAATCTTCTGATCCGTAGTCAGACGCGTTATCCATTGCGCCACAGGGCCATGTTATTCCGCGCTAATACGGAGACCGGTCTGGATTAGTGTGCTATTTACTATTTCATTGTATAACACCACTCGAACGCATTTTCATCTTTGATCTTTCGAACATGAATTCAGATTTGTTTCGAGTTGTAAACAACGAAACTGCAGCCAGCGAAAAGTAATCCAGGCCGTCGTCCTTATTAGAACGCAACAGCACGGCCCTGTGGCGCAATGGATAACGCGTCTGACTACGGATCAGAAGATTCCAGGTTCGACTCCTGGCAGGGTCGATCAACTTTTTTTAAATATTTTTTTTTTCGTTTTCGTTGCTCTGATAATTTTTAATTTTTTCATTCTATTCCCTCTCAGTTTTAAGCGTGGCATCTGAAGTCGCAGCATAAAATTTTAGAATTTTTATCTAATCAGACCTGCGCGCAAAGATTAATCCAATTTTCGAATTGAAATAATTTTTACCGTCCATTAAAGTACTTCAATTTTGTCGATTAAGAACCGATTATGTTTTAACGAAATGTGTCTGTAAATTGTGATCAATTAAGAAAATGACTTTCTATATCAAAACTGATGTCCTTACAAAATTTTCGAAAACAGAAAATTTCTTGTTTCGTCGAACCAACGGTTCTTGATTTCACTAGTCGAGAATATTGGACAACCACTTATTCATGCACCGATTTAAATCCTTCGCTTAAAAAATACTCAAATCCGCATTGATATTGTTAGATTACTCTGCAACGTTTTCATTAAATCGCGAGACAGATAATCACAATCAAATAGCATTGAGAAAACGTTGCACTTAAGCGATAAGCGGCTAGAAAACGAAATTATTTCACTGAATCCCGTTTTCCTTTCTTCCTAAATCACTGCAACATGGCCCTGTGGCGCAATGGATAACGCGTCTGACTACGGATCAGAAGATTCCAGGTTCGACTCCTGGCAGGGTCGCAAACTTTTTTTTTCTTCATTTTTTTTTTTTGCTATCCAATACATTCGTTGCCAGTATCTACAGTAAAGGTTTGATTTCTCGTGAGGGAATTCGCAATTTAATGGCAGAGGAATAAAAGTTTTCCTGTTGTTTTAATGACCTTGCGTTAGAAGGATTAATGGGTGCGCAAATAAGACTTTCACGAGGATTTTTATCTGAAAGTTAGACCTGGTGCTGAACAATTAACTTGTATTGTTACAAGTAAGAGAGCAATTTTGACCGTACACCGAAATATTTTTTCGTCGAGTTCTCACAGCGAGATCATTGGATGAAAAATTATTTTTAGATCATGACCACTCGTTAGTGTAGAACCGTGACGCGAGTCTTCAATGATTGAAACTGTGACGCAAGTTCACAAAGATTTACGCTGGACAAAATTGAAAAGTTTTTGACCCCGGTTCCGAATTTCATATAATTTTTAGGGACTTTCGCCATGGAAATTACTCATTTGGGTCAAGAGTTCCATCAGCGATTTTCAATGCAACATTTACTTCGTAGCTCGATTGCGACTTGACATTGTTCCGTCTCTCAAGAACTGATATTAATTGAACATTTCCATTGATTTCAGATTGATCAAAGATGAAGATGATTCTCAGTTAAAGGATAGCTACTACGAGGATGAGAAAAGTCAAGACGAGATGTTCGAAGTGTTAGAACTTGATATGGATGATATTGAAAATGTAGAAGTGTGCCATGAAGACATCGACGAAACAGCTGAAGAAAATGTCCTCGATGTCAAATCTGAAGGAACTGAAAGTAAGAGACCGATATCGATGGGACAAAAAAAGTTTATTTAACAAGAAAAATTCAATTCTTTTCAGGAAGGCTAACTTATTCGTCTGAGCTAAACGACAGCAATGAGATGTGCCACTACGAGCTGCAAAACGATTCCGAAGTCGACGAACAGGAACTGTTTACCATTGATAATACAGAGACTGATGACATCGAACCGTCTAGTGCCAAGCGTATGAGAATCGATATACCACTAAACTACGAACCGATTGCGTCCAGTATATCATCGAAACCGGAAGCAACCGATAAATCGCCCGCAATATGCGAATTTGACATTTTCGGCAACTATGTGGGGGCTGTGATGAAAAATATGAGAAAAACCGATGCGCGTCAGCTGCAAATGAAAATTGTGCAGTTGATCAATTCGTACAATGACGACGATTCGGGGTGAGATGGGCGGAAAATTGTTTCACAAAAGTTGATGTCTATAAAAACTGTTAATTTTGCAATAAAAACTAGAATTTACTTATAGCTCTCACTCTTCTTTCAACTTCTCCCGAAATTCGACACAAAGCCATTGTGATTGTTATTCACAGGTAAATAGTGAAATTGTCTTTAGAGAGCAACCATCAAATGAATCTTGACTTTTCAAACGCTTTTTTTTCACCCAAAAATAAAGAAAAATTTTTGAGGATAATTTGACGACTCGATGAGGACGGAATTTATGGAAACCCCACCAGACCAAGTCGTTAGGTTTAACAATTTAGTTCCCACGAGTGTCCAAACCTTTCCACACAACTCACACACTATTGTACCGTACTACAATTCTCGATTGCATTTAACAGTCGTTCCTGTAATGTAATACTAAACACAGGTTGTGACAACAAATGCACCACAGAAGGTCTAAAGAAATAAAAATTTTGCCTGTCTGCTCAACTGTCGCTCAAATCTCGACCAAAGTTTCAACTGTTCAAGGCAGGACCACACTGGCTAAACAAAGGTGCCATCATAGGGCTCGCAGAACAAAGGTGAACTAAAAACAGGCGTCAATATATTAAATCGAAGAAAAATTCCGAAGGCACATCGGGCATGACCTGATGGCTCAGTGTGGTTAGCCCGCTTAGCCTGTAGGCACAACAGTACGAAGAATAATGTCGCTTCTAGTTGTAAAGTAATTACTTTTGGACGGTCTATTTGAGGCAATTTCACGAGTTGTACCAAAGATGTACCGTCCACAACAGCTCCACAAATAACGAAAAAAATCTGTGATTTTGTCTGAAGGCCGAATCCATCACTAAATTAGTTATTATTCTCCAAAAACATTGACGATAATTATAATGAATGACGACACCGTCCTCACCTCATATACATAAGTTCTCATTCATCAATGACTTATTCATATACTCAATTCAACGTTAAAAAAAATCATTGTTGAGTGGAAGTGTGTGTGTTGATTGCAAAATTTTACATTCTATTTTCGTTTTATCGCATTTAACTGGAAACGCACACTATACAAGCCGAACAACATGGCCCTGTGGCGCAATGGATAACGCGTCTGACTACGGATCAGAAGATTCCAGGTTCGACTCCTGGCAGGGTCGCGACAATTTTTTTTTTTTAATCAAATGCAGAACGAACAGCATTAGAAGTTAGAAATGTTTTTACATTGCAAGGGACTACAAGAAATATTTAAGTGTGGGAGGAGTATGAACGTTCTTTTTCAATATTGGTAGTTTGCTAGTGTGTGGATGTAATTTCGAAGGAATCACCAGTTCGGTATATTGATTATTGATGAATTAGAAGCTTGATACAGTGGTTACAACCCAATTTTACAAGTCGTTAACTTGCTTAGTTGGTGCAACTCTGTTCAATGAACTCATAATGTTTGCCGATAAGGTTGATGTATGTAAGAATGGTGAGAAACGAATAATTGGATCCATTGGATACATAAATAAAATGGAAAAAGAAAAAAAAAAGTCGATCCTGCCAGGAGTCGAACCTGGAATCTTCTGATCCGTAGTCAGACGCGTTATCCATTGCGCCACAGGACCACATGCTGTAACCTCATTAGAATCGAAAGTGGCACTGGTATGTGTGTAATGACAGTATAATAATGATTTTCCATTCTGAATATAAGTGTTTCCTATAATTGAACGCTCTACTACATTTTGATTTTGCAGCTGGGGTGAGTGCCAGTGCAGTGGGCCGAGTGTTCCCATTAATTTTAATTTATATTGACGTTTGTTGACAGTAAAACCAATTTGTAGTTTTTTTTATAATTTTATACAATCAGCAATTTTCGTTCGATACAAGAATCGAGTTTGTTACGCCTCGATCGACCAATTATACCAGTTCGTGTTTCATTCATTCAACCGCTCTATACCAAATCTAACGTAATCGTGCGAACAAAAATGGCAAATAAAAGCCTTATCTTCAATGGACTATTGTTTGCTTTAATTCTCGTGATTCACCTTGGAAGTGCCGACAAAGACATTCCAATATCCAGACTTAGTCAGAATGTTGGCGGTCCAACGATGACCTTTTTGTATTGGTAAGAGTTCTGAGAAAATTGAAATTCTCTTTGTTTTTTCACTCAATAACACCAACAAACACGGAAACTCTCCACAGTTACTCGTGCGGATATCGCAAGGCATTTGACGAGTACACAAGCATTCTGAATGAGAAATATCCCGAAATTCTTGTCAGCGGTGCCAATTACGATCCGCCCGGCATGAATCTGTATTTGTCGAAATCGATTTTATTCCTGAAATTCGTGCTCATCATTGTGTTGATGTCATCGTTCGATATCTGGGGATATTTAGGACATGCCATTCCAGCGTGGTATCGATGGTGTAGCGAGAATAAATTGTACGCCTGTATGATGGTGTTTTTCGTGGGAAATATGTTGGAAGCACAGGTGAGTTTGATACCAACTCGGCGACCGTGTCCTCCTGAATTGAGTGATTGAACCATTTTCAGCTCATATCGTCTGGTGCATTCGAAATATCATTGAATGATGTTCCAATTTGGTCAAAGCTGCAGACCGGCCGGATTCCGGCACCTCAGGAATTGTTCCAGATCATCGATAGCCATTTCCAGTTTTCGAACAAAGTTCCCGATTTTGGACAATAAATTGCTGAACAAAAAATGAGATGCAAAGTCATGTTGTGTAAGGCACGGAGGGTGCACGAATGAATTGAATGTTTTTGCTTTGTACTGTAAATAGAAGTGCTTTGGAAACACAGACCGTTGGGCAAACAGTTTTTATTTTATTTGCTGGGACGACTTGTCCTATCAGAGATTACACACAGAGTATGTTGAAGTGTCTCGTTTATTGATATCAAAATCGGTATTTTACAAAACACCAAAAGAGGTCGAGGTTCTTCCTTCAGTGAATCTGTTGATTAACCGAATCGAAGAGATCTTGCTTGTGATCCGATACATTTGGTCTGGATTCATAGGTGCAGATTGTAACGCCATGATGATGTTGAGGTGTGAATTCGCCCCTCAAACCGATGTAGTAAATGCATGACGTATCAGAGCCGAAATTCGACGGGAAATGTAGCGATAAATGATGCACGGATGAAAACTGTACCGTCCTGAATGACAGAGAAAATTCGATTAGTATACGGAAGTCCATAGAAATTTCGTGGAATCGTAGCTTGACTTGAAAGTCTATGGATAGTATGGACAGTAAGATCAGATCGCAGTAGTTTGATATAGACCGTGACGCTGGTCATGCAATCATAAGTAAATAAATTGCGACCAGCGTCAGTGATACTTACTTAATCGGATATTCGAATGTACCATCAATGTCACGGTGCAGTTCGAACTCTTGATCGGGTGTTGACTGGCAGTCATCGAAGCACATTTTCGGCCGATTTTTGTACCTGCAAAGAAAACGATTTCTTATGAAACTTTGATGTGATGGACAAGTAGTGCTTAACATTACAGTCTCACTCTATTCGGATGAGAATCGTCGTTCGCCCCAATTATAATCATCGCTTTCAGTTTGATGTTGCCGGTGAACGGAATATTAAGTAGCAGTTCTTCATCGGCATCGCTTCGTACGAACTGTTTTTGATGAGTAAAGGAACAAGTAAAAAAAAATTGGAAGACTCGACTAGACAGTATAAACGACTGAAGTGCAATTCACCTTACTGAAATCTAGTCGATCCTCGTACGGTTTGAATACCAGCTTTCCACTGCCTTCAGTCTCTTCGTTCAGGCATTCCAAATTGATCATATCGATTTTCGCATACAGACTGTACTGGATTCCCATTTCTAGGGCATTATCCACATCAGTGGCTTCATGTGAACATCCGGGTCCATGATCGTGACTGTGGGGCATTTTTTAGCGGGTTTATTTAATAGTGGAAACGTTCACTGAAGTAATTTTATCTCTGAGTTCTTCCGTTAACTCTTTCAGCCTATCTAAATGCTCTTAATTAGCTAAAATAACTGAAAACTACTGCTAGCTGAGACAATGACAAATGAAAATAAAGAATTGACTTTTATCATCAAAACAGATGCACATAACCTCAATCACAGCAAATGAAATTGGTATGTACAGGGTGTTCCCTTCCTATTCATAATTTTGATGTCAAGAGAAGATGTATCTGTACATATAGTTTTTGTGTAATTTTATTTAGACAATTTCACGGCAGAGTAAAATAAACCAGGCAGGAGCGGTTCATGGTTCATTTTCGAAACATCAAATAAGGGACCTAATACACGGGATGAAAATGAACTCAAATGAACACTGACATAAATTGAAAAATTTTATTCGCAAAATATTATTATTATTAGATTATTCAGGTCCCTAGTCAAACAAGCGCTCCTGCCTGGTTAACTTTACTCTGTCGTGACAATTTACAACGAAAAGTAATTTAGGAGGCAGCGATAGGCAGCCATCCTGTTATTTATTTCTGAGAGCGAGATTAATATTAAAAAGATGAAAAGTGATGACGAGGTGGAAAGAAAGATCTATAGAACAAAGAGGACCATTACAAGATTTTTCGTGGAGAGGTCACGCAGATCGAGCTCAGTTCAATTAACTAATTTCTTCCTGTTTTTTACATACAAATCTTGACGTATCACCCATCGAGACCAGTTAAGCAGCTAGTCATTTTCTTTTACACTCTTTTAACACTGTTTGAATGGGCCAAGTTTTTTAACGTTGCGATTTGGCAACGGGCTAAATGCAACACTAGAACTCACTCACAGCGCAAGGCTATTAGACTAAAACAGAAGATAAGTTCACAAACAAAGCCAACGCTTTTCCCTTTCCCAGGGCTCACGTTTAGTGAATGAATTGAGAAGAAGAAGGCTGTTCGACCTCGAGAACTAGCGTGGATGGATGTATGCACCAACAAAAATAGTTATTTACATAACAGGAAATAAAAAGTTGAAAAGTAGAGTTTTCGTGTGAAATTTGTTGATCCGAGGCGAAGCTGAGGTCAGTAAACACACGAAAACGAGACTTTTCATTTTTGTCCCGAGTTAAGCAATGGATTTCACATATTTTTGAAACCTAGACCAATTATCTTGTTTTCCCTATGTGTGTAATAAGCCACTTTCGACCCTAGGGAGAGAGATTTTAGCCATTGCTCTCGGCTCGGGCTTTAAACCCCTCAGCAAAATTAAAATATCCAAACAAGGACGTAATGTACTATTACGCAAAGTATATAAACACTGAAGGTAGCGCAGTCCCTCAGGGAATAGCAAGAAATACGGTTCCCGACTTTAAGGTGAATTTCGTATGACGCCAATACATATATTTACAGCATGTTGTACGCATGTGTATTGATATACAATAAATTCACCTCAAAGTAGGGATTCGCATGTTTTTGCGGATCTGCGCTACCTTCAGTGTTTATATACTTTGCTATTACGGACCGAGTTACGCGCTCTCTTAAATACAATCCTTTGTATACCGCGCTGTACTAGAGCGTACTAAAATGAGGCCAAGTGGGCCAAGTACATATGTATTAAACTACAACTACAACTACAACGTTTAAGGCCTTGGATGTGTAACAGCAGCTTTGACGTTTGATTGATGCCGTTATTTATTGAGCTACCTTGGTAGAGATCATAAAAGTCCGAACTTTTCTCTACAGCACAAACACATTTACTTTATGAGTGTCCAATTGTCCAATTTGAAGGAATGGCAACGAGCAAAATAAACAAATACAAAACGAAATTCTACATTACATTGAATGTAACGGATTTGAACACAGATTGTGTCGATTCAGCCGAAATTGAGCTGAGCAACATGAAATGGAAAGTCAAATTCGCGAAGAAACCGGCCGACGACGATGCGAAAACCGAATTCCTGGCCGTAAACTTAGTGTCCATTTTCGATAAGGAATCGACAAAATATTCGTGTGAAGCTCAGGCTGCTTTCGAATTGTTTCACAAGGATGGCACAGCTGACTGTGTGATGAAACACTTGGATACGAAGTTGTTCGATAGCAAGAAAACATCGTGTGGCATTGACGATTTTATCAAATGGAATGATTTTGTGGATCATCACGTTCAAGATAACGAGGCGACATTCGCAGTTGAAATTTCAACGGGACCATTGAGACGTAAACGTGTACTCGCCAATGGTATAGATGAGGTGTCGACCGAATTTATTTGGGCTATTGAAAATGTGAGCAAATTGGGACAATGCCTGTCCCCACAAGTTGTCTTGCGAGGTGTACGCTGGACAGTTCAATTCATAAAAACAGGAGACTACGTTGGAGTTTTCTTGAACGGGGAAATGAATGATATGGACGCCAATTGGTCGTATAAGGTCGATGCTACAATTAGCTTGAAATCATTTTGGACTGATATCGACCCCGTCACCTACAACGGATTCATGCGCACATTTCATTGCAAAGATACGTGTTGGGGATGGGGCAAATTCCAAAAATGGTCTGATTTCATTGATGAGAAGAAGAAGTACGTTCGGAATGATACGGCGAATTTATTTGTTCAACTGAAAATCGAGCAACCAAAACCAATGTGGACAGCCCCTCGGTGTAAGCTCACAAAAGCAAACTCATCGTTGGATTGCTGCATTTGTCTCGATAATTTTACGACCGGAAGAATTTTCTCTGCGAAATGTGGACATCTGTTCTGTAAGCCGTGCTTTGATCGATCAGTCGCTAATCGTAAAGTTTGTCCAACGTGCCAGGGTGCCACCACTTTGGCTCAACTTCATCCGATCTTCTTTTGAACTTACGCAATTAACTGTTTTTACTTCGAAAAACGACATTAATTGATCTTTCCTATGTTTTTGTAATATTTTTTTGGTAGGTCCTATTGGCAGGCGCCTGCCAATAGCCAGATATTATTATAATGACTATTGGCAGGCGCCTGCCAATAGTCAAAATATTATTAAAATGACTATTGGCAGGCGCCTGCCAATAGTGAAAGTATTATTAAAGTGACTATTGGCAGGCGCCTGCCAATAGCGAGATATTATTAGGTAGGTCCTATTGGCAGGCGCCTGCCAATAGCCAGATATTATTATAATGACTATTGGCAGGCGCCTGCCAATAGTCAAAATATTATTAAAATGACTATTGGCAGGCGCCTGCCAATAGTGAAAGTATTATTAAAGTGACTATTGGCAGGCGCCTGCCAATAGCGAGATATTATTATAATGACTATTGGCAGGCGCCTGCGAATAGTCCAGAATATTAAAATACACTATTCGCAGGCGGAGAGGTGTAGGATGTCGAGAATATTAGATTAGTTGGCGCGGCGCCAACTAATCTAATATTCTCGACATCCTACACCTCTCCGCCTGCGAATAGTGTATTTTAATATTCTGGACTATTCAAATTTACAGCTCAATAATTTCTAATATTTCTCAGCAATCTATATGTTAATTAGCTTTTGAGAATTGCATAGAAAAGTTTTTTAAATAAATTTTCTCCAGATGTAATCGCCTATTCTATGAAATGATGTGGACATTACAAAAAGGTAGCAAACAGATAATGACAATCAGCTAACCTTGTTGTTTAAATACACACTTGTGAGTTCGTCTCGTAACACAAAATTGGTACTTCATGTAGTGTATGACTTTCGCAGCACCCAATGTAATATACTATTTGTACTAGATTAATGAAGACGACACAGCATATGCTGTGATCAGTTTAGAGATGACCCATTGGCACCTTGAATTTTTCTGCTAGTACTTTTTGTCTATGTGCGTTATTCGTCATCTCATCATATTATGAAGTGACTATTCGCACAATGTATGTACATACGAATAGCCTCTTCTTCGCTATTCGCACATTCTGAGGAAGTGACCTTTGGTCAAGGTCCAACAAAATGACGAAATGAGGCGTATTTCGTCAAAGGATAAATTCAGTTAAAAAAAACGAACACCTTCATCATTCAATTTGTAGAAGGATGAATTCAGTTGATCAATCAGAATACAGAAACCTTCCTTATTCAAGTTGAAAAAGTATGAATTCAGTACCAAACTCATTCTGTACACAGTTTGTAAACGGATGCGTAAATTTGGAACAAACCAAACTCTTACCTTTTACAGTTAGTAGAAGGATGAATTCAGTTGAAACAAATCAAACTCTTTCCTTACACAGTTTGTAGGAGAATTAAAAACCAAACTCTTTATTGACACTGTGTGTAGAAGCATGGATTCAGTAGAAACAAGCCAAACTCCTTCCTCACACAAATTGTAGAAGGATGAATTCAGTAGTAGGAAACCAAACTCCTTCCTCACACAAATTGTAGAAGGATGAATTCAGTAGGAGGAAACCAAACTCCTTCCTCACACAAATTGTAGAAGGATGGATTCAGTTGGAACAAATCAAACTCGTTCCTTACACAGTTTGTAGGAGAATGAAAAAAACCAAACTCTTTATTTACACTGTTTGTAGAAGGATGAATTCAGTAGGAACAAACCGAACTCCTTCCTCGCACAAATTGTAGAGGGACGAATTTAGTAGGAACAAAGCAAACTCCTTCCTCACACAAATTGTAGAAGGATGAATTCGGTAGGAACAAACCAAAGTCCTTCCTTACACAGTTTGTAGAAGGATGAATTCAGTTGGAAGTTGGAACAAACCGAACAACACCTTTACTCAGTATGTAGAGAAATGAATTCGGTAGGAACAAACAAAACTCTTTCATTGTAAAGTTTGTAGAACGATGAATTCTGTAGGAACAAACCAAAATCTTTACTCCTACAAATTGTAGAAATGAATTTAGTTGTATCAGACTAAACTTCTCCCTCACACAATCTGTAGAAGGATTAAGTAGGAACAAAACACATGCCTGAACCATATGATTCATAAAAGGTTAATATAACTGACTATTTGATCTAATTAATATTCTGTTATAAAGTCGTTAATAATATTTGGTTTCGAAAGCTCTAGAATACGTAATGCGAATAGCATTTTCCTTTTTAAATTATCGTCTGTGCCAATAGTCAAAATTGTATAAGAAAAACTATTGATAGGCGCCTGCCAATAGTCATTTTAATAAAATTTTCACTATTGGCAGGCGCCTGCCAATAGTCATTTTAATAATATTTTGGCTATTGGCAGGCGCCTGCCAATAGTCATTTTAATAATATTTTGGCTATTGGCAGGCGCCTGCCAATAGTCATTTTAATAATATTTTGGCTATTGGCAGGCGCCTGCCAATAGTCATATTAATAATATTTTCACTATTGGCAGGCGCCTGCCAATAGTCACTTCGTATTTTTTTTTACCTGATTGGTATGAATATAAGACATTTTTGGAAACTTTAGAGTTTTTTTTATTAAATTCTTCAAACAATCGCCTACTCATCACATGTTGCTTTAGTGGTAGAGCTCTTTCAAAACTTGATGGTCCACTGGTGGCAAAAAAGACTTTTCCTTATCTATCGACGCTTATCTCGAGTAATAAGTGGTCGACTTCTTTCAAATATTAAGGAATTGTAGTGCTAGACTAGGTGGATCACATAAGTCTATAAATATGTCAGATCATCGGTTTCACTAGATTCAGTGGCTGTATTAATAAAAATGTTTCTCTGGTCGTCGAGGGTTTGATTGGAAGGCCTTCACTTCCTAGTTGCCCTAGTTACTAAAATATAAAAAACGAGCCATCAGAACAGTCGGAGCGTTTGCTGCGACTGAGCCCCGTACAAACCCGTATATCTATTGCGTACGTGACCCTAGTGCGTCTGTCACCCTATTTTGACCGTAAGCCTATGCGCCGGTTAAAGTAGTTAAAGTGAAATTATTATGTAATGTGTACATCTTAGAAATTGCGCATAGCGCAATTACGAAGCCCCGTACGACGTTCCTTTCAAATAAAACAAAAATTTCAAATAGCCCTAAAATTTTAATTTATTGAGTATAAATACACATAGGGCCTAGTATCGGCCTCAGTCCGAGGATCAAAAATTTTTTTTTTCAACTACATTCTATTCGGCCTTTGATTACCTTCCAAATGAAACAAAAAATACGGAAAACGGATGAAATTTGCTCGAGTTATATGTAAAATACACATAGGGCCCTAGTAGCGGCCTTAGTCCGAGGACCCAAATTTATTTTTTTTTCAACAACGTTCTATTCGGCCTTTGATTACCTTCCAAATGAAACAAAAATTACGAAAAACGGATGAAATTTGCTCGAGTTATATGTAAAATACACATAGGGCCCTAGTAGCGGCCTTAGTCCAAGGACCCAAATTTAATTTTTTTTTTCAACAACATTCTATTCGGTGTTCGATTATCTTTCAAATGAAACAAAAATTACGAAAAGCGGATGAAATTTACTCGAGTTGTATGTAAAATACGCATAGGGCCCTAGTAGCGGCCTTAGTCCGAGGACCCAAATTTAATTTTTTTTCAACAACATTCTATTCGACCTTTGATTACCTTCCAAATGACACAAAAATTACGAAAAACGAATGAAATTTACTTGAGTTCTATGTAAAATACGCATAGGGCCTAGTAGCTTTTCACTTCTAAGGCCCTAACTCACGGTCCACTCACCATCGTTTATTTTGCCATAAATATCACCAAAAGACCTTAAATCACTTAGGTGGCCCTAACTCACGAAGGGCCGACCCGAATATGCCCATCTTCGAACTTAGCCTCACTATTTTGACTGTCTTTCAGGAATTTTTTTTTTTTTGAAATCGGATTTGATTTACTCAAGATATCGACGTGACGGACAGACGGACAGACGGGCAGACGGCCCAAATTTTTATTGCGGATTCGTCATCTATGAACATAGGCAAACACTTTGCCCTTACCGTCTGCTTCGAATTCCATCAATTACACACGGCATCGTAATCCTATAAGCCCCTTCGTACTTCGTACGGGGCTAAAAACTTTGGCTGAAGGGTCGTTTGTTGCCTGCTCTCTGTAAGGGATGCCTCAGCTCATATGCCGTGATAGTCTAAAATTGAAATTATTACATGCAAAGTGTTCATATACTCGCTACTAGAAAATTTTACTAACACGATCACAAACACGGCATATGAGACATCAGCGGAAAGAGTGGATAACGTACGTTACAGAGACTATGATGTTAGTTGCACGTTAGCAGTCATCACTAACGACACAGACCTGTCATATTTTTCCCATAGATTTTGACTCCTTTCAGCCAACTTAAATTTTATCATTTTTTCTAACATATATTGGTAGATGTCTATCAAACTAGGCATTGCCCTGAGTGTAATTGGCCTCAGTTTTCCAACGAACCCACTCACATCCAGATCAAGAATATTTAGCGGCCGTAAAATGAAAACGTGTTACTAGCAACCAAGTGTTAAAAATGCTCTGTGCATTATTTTGGGAAAATCTAAGTTAACATTGTATTGTCAAAGTGTTCTAGAAGAGCTTAGACTTTCTTAGCAAAATTTCAGTGTGCGATATTGATAGATAGATGACGGACGTAGGCTTAAAATGTCTTCTATCATCAATTGATCGTTGTGTGCGAATTAGTTCAAAACTAATCATTTTAAAGCCTCTTAAAATCTTCTCATGTAATAAATAAACTGATTTGTAATAAAATGAGTCTGACTTTATTTGTGGAAGAAAGTGCTGAAGAAAATTAGTCGTGATGTCCAATTCGTTTGCAACACCAAGGATGGCTAGATACTATCTGAAGCCTGTTTTAAATTCATCAGGCCAAGACTTCAGGCATCCCCCAATATTTCTTCAATAAAAAGTTTAGTGTTAACTTCCCGATAAGATATTTTTGGGAAGTTAATAACCTGTTTGAGCCATTGGACATAATCGCAGGCATAATCGTCTATACAAACTGATCCAAGACGGACTCGAGCTATAGTTTCGGAGTTTTCTCTAGCGAATATGATCTCTCTACGTGATGTCAGAGATGAAGACACCAACACATGTTCAGACAGTCAAGCTTCACTCAAAAGCTTTAAATCTGAAGCTGAAATCATGCTGAAGCATGCAGGCAGGTATATGACCTCTCTACTTGATGTCAGACCTAAAGACAATAACATATGTTCAAACAGTCAAGCTTCACTCAAATTGTTTTAGTTGTAGAACAAAGCCATGAAAACCTTTAAAATCAAATCTTTTCGAAACGAAACTTTTTTGAAAAATGTCTTCTGTAAAGTATGTCTCGATATTTCATGGAAGAACTGTTTTTTTGTGGAGTCGGTATTTATGAGCATTCCCCCAAAAAGTACCCCGGAATTTTAGTTCTGAAAAAATCGTTTTTTTTTCGGCAATAAAATTCCAAAAAAATAAGTTCTGGTTGGAATGTAACGAGGTGCAAGTTCAGGTTCTTTTTCTAAAACTATCTGACCTTACCTGGAAATTGGTTTTTGACAGCAGTCGACCTATTCTGAACTTACTTCCGACGGCAAATTTAAATAATTCGGGCAGTTTTCCCAGACAACGATCGAGAGAATACAAATTCGTAAAACAAACAAAATTTTATATTTTTTCAAACTTTCAAACTTTTCAAATTTTTTGCGTTGCATACAATCCACACAGGCTGACATAATTGCAATAAATAATGTTTTAATCTCTTGTTCTTTGTGTCTTCACAATCTTGTTCTTCACTGTCTATCACATTACGTAAATCATTCCAATTCATCATCTCTGAGTGACTTTAAAACGACATTCAAATTCCTATTAAAATCTGGCATGTTCAGAACTGACGACGGTTCTCCGAATGCCGATAACTCGAACAGAATCGTTCTGCCCGGATTCTTTTGTGCAAACGTAGATATCGTACCCAATATTACCGGCATCCACTGCTCCTCTTTGAATATTTTATCCGAAAAGAAACGAAGTTGAATGTTTCGCACATTCGGAACCAAGCCGAGGTGATGTTCCAGGGACAATCGAAGTGTATCTTCCGTAAATATCAAGCCATGGTATGACAGTCGCAAGTCCTTTAAACAGTTGAGTTTCGTTTCGAAACGTTCGTCGACAATGTCATGCAGAAAGTTCAAGTGCAGTCCGTGGGTGACTTCTTTGGCAAATTCGAACGTGTCTTCGATCGGCACATTGAAAACGTCGATCAAAAACTTTCTATCAAGCGGGCGGGCTATGGATCCAAATTCCAGCAACCAATTGATGCATCCCGTCGGACAGACCGGCAGAAGATCATGACCGTAGTAAAGGAACATATTGAAGTACTGCAGTTTTGGATGGGCGTCCATAACTTCAAGCTTTCTCTCATCGTACAAGTTGTGGAAGTCGGAATTGAAGTCGAAGACGTACAACTGCTTAAGATTCGACATTTCAATGATTTGCTCGCATAGCGGTCGTGGTACTTCACACACCGACACATTTTCCAATTGTAACTTTTGTGCTGCGAATAAATTGGTGATTCCATCCAGGTAATGTTCATCGAAGTGAGCATCAATCGTGGAAACGCATGTCAGTTTCGGGAAGTTAACTTTATCGAACGTGATAGCATCATCAGTGGTGTGTCCGAAGTGGATGTGTTCTATGGTGTCTGGTAAATCACTCAATTTGATTTTAACCGGAGCGTAGATGAACACCGACCGAAGGTTTCTGAACGATTTTAATAATCGACTGACCACTTTCTGTCCATCGTCGGTTGTGTTTCTCTTCAGCATGTCCCAGTCAACTGTGTTGAACTGTGTGGCAATGTGACGAGCATTGATGTTGCATAGGCTCAACTTTATCCGATCGGTTGAGTCAACTTTTTCCTGTCCAATTGCGATTGTCTCTTGTAAAACGGGTTGTCAACAAAAGGTGAATAACAATTTGGTGCGTTTGGTGGTCGGATTTTTCTTTTGACTTTTACATAGATGGCGCAATCGATACATTGTGTAGGGAGCTCACAATATTCACAGCTGCCTGCTAGGAATCTAAAAGTTGGAAATGGGTACATACCAACTCGATCTAGAGTGTCAATGGAAAATTTATGATCTTTCGAGTAGCATTCCCCTCAAAACCCTCTAAATCGAGTTCGCACCTTTTCCAAAATTACGAATATTACGAATGTTTGAGCGAGATTCCTCGATACAAAATGCAAAACTAGATGGATTTGGTCATTTAGGGCCGATTATTTCTTGTCGATACACAGATAATGCGAACATACGGGCCTTTCCTTACTACACAGTGATCAACAAAATCTTGAAGCTCATTTGAAAACCTCCTCTTCTCCTAATCCTGCACAGAATTACTAGAAATTGACTATCTTAATCAGCTATAATGTGTCCCAACTATAGGCCAAGTCCACATCGCAGGCCTAGACAAGAGCCTGCAATCGGGTACTTAATCCAAACCAGGTCCAGTCGTATTTTATGGATTTATGAAACCATAAGACTTTCCTATTTGAGTTACATTTCCATCATGTGGCCTGCTATCCTGCCATCCTGTAGCCCAAATTCTTTCGTTCATTGGAACAGGTTCGTTTCAACTAACGGATAAAGTGAAAAAACGTCTAAACTAGAAACCGAGTTATAGCCGAGTCATAATCTATAAATACGTCTGCGAATTCAACTTGAATCAGAGACACTACTATCACAATTTGACAAGCTATCAAATCTGTAAGCGAATTCAAGTCAAGTCAATGATTGTCCTCGATGTAACGAAAACATCATTGCAAAGACTGAAAAGTGAGACTGTGCAGTGTTGTTTTCGCTTTAACCATGAAATAATTTGGTATACAGGCTAAGCTTTTAAAATAATGCGCCGAAATTACCCAAATGAAATCGAATACAATTTTCATCATAGATGGCCAATCTGTCGCAAATGTCAAAAAATTATTCTATCGACAGCATAATTTCCAACAAAACTTGTGGTGAATTCGTTCAAAGCCATCATTTCGATTCTTAACGTCTTTGTGGTGTGATCGTTTAGCTTTGTGTCAAAGTCTATTTTTTGATAATTTATCTGATTTTCGCGTTAAAATATTTTCATTCGTAATTTACATTTTAAAACATTGAAAAAAACATCAACATGACATCAACAAACATTCAAATCGGACTTAGTGAAAATTCACGCAACTCAAGCAAGTAAGTCATAAATGGGAAATTAATTTGTTGTTGTCCCCCATTGCTTTACCTTTATACTGTCAACATCAACGTCAAACAAAGGGCTTTATTTTCAAATGGCCGGCCGGAATGCAATCACATCGAATTGGTTGTGTTTTACGCAATTTTTGTTTATGTTTCAATTGAATTTCAGTTAAAAATTCACGCCGCGGGTGGCTTCTTTTGTCAATGCATGAACATTATCCGTTACTTCTCAAATTTTTTTAAATTTTAAACATCTTCGTAAACGAACATGCGCGATTAAGAGACCGGTTGTGAAATACATCAAAAAACGTTTAATCAAAATCGTTTGCGAGTTCGAATTTTTTATGTTCTGTACTTGGGTCATTTACAAAAAAAAAATCAATTTGTTCATGTTCATCGAAAGTAGAGCGAGTGGATTGCTCATTATACTTCCCTTGAAATTAATGTCACGAATTTTTATTCACAAAACGGATGTTAAATCTGTGGATGCAGGTTAGTACCTGCACAGATGACGATGAACGGGAATAATTCCTGTTTTCGTTTAGCACAGTTTCGTTGCAGAAAAACATTTTGCATATTTCTTTGTGCATAATATCGTGCCAATTTGGTTGATCAATGTTTATGGCTTAATCGCATAATGTTAAACAAACGACAACCCATTGAAGCTGCTTTTTTCTGCATTGTTTAATGGTTGGGCATGGGTTGCGTAGAAAATGTATAGTTGATAGTAGTTCCGATATATATGAGTTACACCTTTGCTGTTTATTATACCAGGACGATGTTTGAACGAGTATAATAGCGATAGTGTGTGTGCACAGTGTTGTTCAATGTTCATGTTGATTTTATTAATCTACAAAAAATCAGTCATCTGCAACAGGAAATGTGGGTTTTAATGACTTTCCGATTCAATTTTGTTTTTTTTTTGATGTTTTCTTGACAACATGATACGTGAATTTTTTGTGGTTACGGAGATTGGAGTTATTAAATTGTAGATTCACATAATGATTTGAATGGAGGCAGGTTATTAACATTTTCATTAAATTTAATTTGTCGGATCTGACGGTGGAAAATGACGAAACCGATAATCAAAATAGTAATTCGATAATTTCGTCATCGATCTTGTAAAAGTCGAAGCCGAAATTTTGCATCGACTGCTGAATAACTAGCACACTGATAAAATGAACTGAATCAAAAATGAATGGTTGTTTTGTTTGGAGGAATTTAATTTCTTAGAATTAATCCTTGAGAAGACAATAATATCTTAGAATTAAGCCTTATTATTTTAGTCCCAAGACCATGGCTCCACGACATTCTGAGTCCCTCATAAGCTCAAATGACAGAAGAAATGAGGAAAAAAGTTATCGAAGACCTATCGTGCCAGACAACTCGATTTTTGAAGTTGCCAGGCATGGTAGACCATTCATCATTTGGGATCAGTACCTTCATATTTTCACATCAATTTGGATGTGCTTCGGTGTCGGACTGCGGAGATGAGTCACCTTTAGGGTTGACCGACCACATTTGACGATTACTATGAAATGAGTAAATTTTCGTCTCTGTATCGAATTAGTCTATAATATGGAAGTGGTGCACAGCACAAAGGGAATAGTTATTTGGAGGTAAAAAAAAGAAATTTTCTTTCGATGGTGTTGTTTGTGGTGCGTAGAGAGGGCCATAAGTCGATATACAACTTTTTATCCCGAGGTAAACACAACGTTTAAAAAAAGGCTTCCGAAGGCTCGCCTGCGTTGTGGAAAAGATTTTTGCTTATGTGCGATTTACCTTATTTTCCCCCTCAATAAGCCATACAAAAAATGCGTTTTGCCCCGCGTTTTGCCGACGATTTGTCGAATGTCATTTCTAGTGATAAAAGTACAAAGTCCCGAAGAAATAAAAAAGAACTTTTCTCACTTTTTTTTTAAGTTTTTATATTTCGTGGAGAAAAACGGTAAATCACACCTTGCATTCATTAAAAACGTTGTGTTCACCTCTAGGAGAAACCAGGAAATTCCAGCTCGAGCGAATGTTGGAACTTTCTATTTTCTCCCCTTGGTAAACAAGTTACTATTTCAGGTTAGGCTAACCAATCAAGTTAGATCAGACTCTGAATCAGGCTGTGGTGGTCGGTCAATTCAGTTTCATATTTTAGCCACGCAATGAGTTTAACTAATTTCACAAAATTGATCCCCCAATCAGTCATTTGTGACCGCGGACGAAGTAGTTTTTTCTTCGACATGCACCCGAATGTTTATTTCGTACAGAAAACCAATCTGGTTGTTTTATTAAATACGAACAAAACGCCATCTGTTCATACTTCACATCCAAACTTCGTCGTTGGCAAATATTTTCCGCTAGAAAGATAATTATTCAAAAATGTATAAATTGCGTTCTTCTTTTGTATTATATCACATTCAGCTTCGCAAATGCAAAACTCTCCACACATGATTTCATTTTCATCGACAAAATATCTACATATAGAGATACTTCCCCAAAAACAATTCGTTATGGTTCACTGTCTCTGCACCATTGCCTCTGCCTTTCAAATACTGGATGACTCAATTCGTCTGATTTTATTTCAAACATTTATTATTGTTTAACCATTTGTCCATTTATGTATTTCGTTAAATACTGTCGTCGATCCCCTTTTTTTTACAAATTTATTTTCTACATACACAACACACAAGATCGTCTTGGTGTTTTGCTTAAGCCATTAAACTATTAAAACAGAAAATGACTCTTAGCCCATAGTCTACACAGTTTACAGCATAACAAACAAACTATCGAATGATGTAACATTGAGACGTCTGCCATAACATACATATTTGCTGCGTACATTTATAGCAGCTTAGGATATATGAACGCAAAATGTTGGATAAACATTTAACATTTCCTTGTATGGTTTCGTTTTCGAATCGAGTGATTTAGTGCATGGCATTTACACTGTTAGGGGAGGACTGGACGGACATTATATTCGAATTGTTTACATTACAATGAGGAACAGAATTGATGAAGATAGCAAAAGCAAAACATCGATTCATTAAGAAGATTAAATCAGAACTATGCAGTAGTGTTGTCTGGAACTACACATTCATAACCAATAATTTCACATTGCATTAACACGACAAAGAAACAATCGAATTGAAGTTTTTATTTTTTGCATTCGAATTAAAACTCGATTGCCTTGTCAGCTTTAAACGCGAAAAAAATGTGTTGTGGGCAAATAGGAACATTTCATTGAATATGTTTAACTGAAAAGTGGAATAAATAAACAAATTCTCCGGTTGAAATGTATGGGTGAAATGTAGCCTCAAGTAGCGTGACCCAAAAATTTTTATTTTCTACACCTTGAGGACTTTAGGATATGATTTGATAAGTGGGATGACTACAAGCTGCCGCTTTAACCGATAATAACGTATTACATTGCATGCCTTGTGGAGCTTTCGAAAGCTTTAAGCTTCTTTTGGATTCAATTGGAGAAGTGGAACATTTCAGTGAAATACAAAAGAAGCTCAAAGCACACGAAAGCTCTTCAGAATCAAAGACACAAATGCAATACGTTATATTGGTTTGACACGGCAGTGTGCGTACCCGCAATCACTAATTAACTGGTTCTTTACCGTTCAGAAAGTTGATGATATACTTAAGGTTAAGACTCCTCAGCGAGTTGTAGTGGAGTGGAGACTAAACATTTGAACCAAGCTCTCATTAGGGCTGGACATTGACAAAGATATAATCAGCAGATTCTATTTCACCGCATTTTGCTGAGTGGGAACTATCAACAATGTTGTAGACAGTTGCCAATGAGAATGTGCGTTCGCCGTTTTATGTTCTTTTTACTCAGCGAGGAAGAGCATCTCGTTAGGCACCTGTTTATTGAGAGAGACAATTCTTCTCAAATTCATTAGTGCGAGAAAAAAACGTTCGCTTGGAAAATCCTTTTACTTTAAAAGAGCACACTAGCCACAGATCGACGGCTATTTTTGTTGTACGTTTCTGCCTCTCGAAAAGAGTAATTTCGCTGATAGCTCAATATAACACATTTACTGGTCAATAAACTGATAATTTGTGCTGCAAACTATAAACTTGCTGATCAATAATTCTGCTGAATAAAAGCAGCCTGACACTGAAAATTTGTAAATAATAAAAAGCGAATAATTTTGCTGACTCAACAAACAATTTTCAATTTACTGCTATTGACGATCGTTACAATCAATTATGAAATACCCAATTTATACATTTCACAACTTCCATACCAAGTCCAAAAAAAGAATTCCCCAGCGCTCCAAATTTTATGAGAATATGAAAACGAAAGTAAAAAAAATCCAAAAAATTTGTAGAACAAAAATTATATTGAAACCAACGCGACGTCTTGGAGAAGAAGAAAGAGTTTATTGAAAACAATCCACTCAATTGTTAATGTGTAAAGTATTTAGCAATTCCTAAAGTGCCTTTGTTGTCTCATTTCATATTTTTCTCGTACATGCCTACCAAATTCAATCGGTTATTTCATCTCACATCGAAATGTAAAGTCGTTCTACCTACAATACAGTTTGCGTTACCAGCACAACGAGTACAACTTTGTTCTTTTTTTTTCTCGTCGTGTCGTCTCGTCTATCATACTGGAAATGCTAAGAATTAATATTCTGTTGCTGTTTTCATAGTTTTAAATTTAACTTCAATATTATGAAGAAATGTTTCATTAGAATAAAAACACCAACTAAATTAGCAAGTAGAGGAAGAAGAAAAAACGAACTGACGTTTAATCGCAATGGGTGTATTAGCATTTTGGTTTGTTCGTCAACCGAAAATCTACATAAAAAAATATTACACAGCGCGTCACACATTGCACCGATATCAGTTTGCAAAAGAAAAGTTTTCATGTCACGTTGTGTTTTTAACATTGAACACTTGTGCAAAGTACAAACCGAGGAATAATTGGCTTGCGCAGAAATGACTTATGAGTTAAACAAAAAAAAAGTGATGAATATTCCAAGCAGTATGATTCATACACTGGGCGCCTTTAAGAACATTTCTGGGTCTCTTGCATCGACGTTTTTATCGTTTGTGTTAGCAATTTGAAATTCGAATTGGAGATTAATAACCTTAAGCATAGATGAACGAAAAAATCAAGTGGAACTGGCCAATTAAGGCGAGATAATTCGATTCGTTAGTATAGACATTAAGTGTCGAAGTGAGTTGTTACTGTACGCACAAGTTTGTTTGTTTTTGTACAGTTTGTTGTTACATAAAATGATTCATTTGAATTTTTTCGGTAAATGATGAATTTTGGGTGACTCTACGGTATCAATGCTTGTACATTTCTCTTACGTATTCCACACATGCTCCAGCCAGTTAATCATCCACTTCTCTGACTCTTGGTCTCATTCCATCTGTTCGGTATTCAGAAATTCATCTGGAACTTTATCGAATCCCATTATAGGCATCCTCAACTTTCTCTAAGCCCCTCAGCTCAGCCCAAAGAAATTCCGATGCATTGAAGTATAGCTCTGAATGGGATTGCAACTTTCGAGAATTGATGTTGATAGTTTCGACTGTTCGTAGATGGTTAGGGAGCAGGATCACTGAGAGCTTAAAGTAGTTATCAGGTACGTAATATCTTAGACATCTGGTACTTCATTTGTTTAAAGTAATAATATCCTGCCCTTCGTGGAATGGATTTGGGGCTAGTTAATTACTAGTACAGCTGCCTATGGTTCCATTCTTTGAGACCCTTTCATTCCCTAAATATTGTGCCGTGTAAGCTGAGCGACAAACCCAGTGCCATCTTTGATGTACCAGGAGAGAGACTACTGGGAGTCGAATACCGTTTCTCCCAACAATGATTTTGCCGCCGGTAAGCCGTGCGAAGGCTCCACACTATTCAACTTCACTTGGTATTGACCGATTCATTTTTCGTTGTTAATCTGACAATCGGTTCAAAACTGTCTTCGATTCAGTTTTGAACTTCTCACGTCTTTAACTCAATCGAGTAGTGGAAAGCAGTATACATTGTGTTTACAAATGTATTTAGATCAAGACTTCATGGTCGAAATAAACATTCATTCCTCCTCTGTCGATTTCCATACCATACATCCAATGGCGTAAATTCAATGACTTAATTTTTGTTGTTGTATTCGAAAATTATAATTCAAATGAATTATTTTACATTTCCAACCAGAACCAGAAAAAGAGATCTCTTTAAAACCATTAAAAATGATCAGGCGGAGAGATCGAAAATTTACACATTTCTCGGCTTAATGATGCCGTTTAATGCAACGAAACAGCAACTTAAAACCAATAAATTCATGAATTTTATTTGAACGGCTTTGCACGTTGGAAAGTGAATTGATTACGTAAATTTATTGTATCGCATTTTATGTGTGCGCCAGTATTAAAATTTATAATTTAATTTTCGTTGCAATGCAACAATTTATATTACTTGGTAATGATGCGAATGGATGGCTGCAATTAATTTTTCCCTTTAGGTTCCTACACTGAGGAATATTTCGGACGAGATGGAGAAATCTTGGGTTAGAAATTACTAGATATTTGGGGTGGTCAATTCAAATTTAGTCAATTTTGGTGATTACGGCGCAAAATGACGTCATTTTTAAGAAAAAATTTTGGTTGGCACCAGTCGGCGCACATATCTTGAGATTATCAATCTCACCAATCTGTCAACTTCGTCTAACTTCTAGAAGTATCATCCCATAGCTTTTTCGATCAGCTTTGACCTCTCAAACTCTCAACATTCATTGACCTATGGAAACGTTATTTCAATAGGTAAAAAATCTGCTGATTTCTTCTCCGTCTCACATCCTTTTAATTAGAACGTTCAACTGTCGTACAGATTAAATTCACTTTGAATCCCCCTAAACGAACTTTAAAGTGTGAAAACGACGGTGAGACATATTTGAGATGTCTACATTCGACATGTATTTCTACTCCACCGTGCATAAGTGTCTCGTTAACAGCGTTGACAACAATAATACACCGTCAAATTGCAGTATATCTATAGCTTGTTGTACCCGGGGTTATGCCATTAAAAATCGCACAGTCGACAAACGAGGCGTGAATGGTTTTTTTTTCTCTTCCTTTACCAGGAATGCATCGATCGCTATTATACGCATAAAATATGCACATAGACGACAAATTTTATAAACAACGATGTCCAACGTTTTTAGGGTGAAAATAATAGAAAACATGCATACGCTTTCAAGGAAACAACTAAACAACCAAACAAAAATCGAATCGGATAACATTCGGCTGGGTAGAGTGAATTTTGTAATTGATATACTGACTGACACATTACAGGCTTTACATTTTCATTTTTAATTCACCAATTGAAATTGGATTCTTTTCTTAAAAAAAAAAATTCTTTCGTACAGTCATCGACGTCGTTCAATTAAATCAACCATGATTCCACTTATACCATATACACACACTCGATCCGAGGAAATTAATTTAAATCAATTCGTACGACTCATGATATCACTAAGCATTTAAACAATCATTTACGAAGAGAGAGAGATTCTTTCTTAATGCATTTCACATTATGAAAATATCTTTCGGACGATTTGTTACACATGAATTATGGACTACACATTTTCCGTATGTGTGAGAGACGATATTCCGTTCTGGTTGACTAAAACGTTTCTTTGTGAAAAACTTATTTTAAATTTTGAATAAAACGTCCATCAATAATAACTGTTGGATGGATAATAATGCAGACAGTGACCTTTTTAGACAATTAATGTTAATCATAGTCAATCCAACAATTTAAATATAAAAAGTTTCTTTCCTTCATACAAGCCATGCGAAGCGAAAGTGTTCGACGATAATTATAAGGGAACACTGATTAAGATGTGTGCACTTTAGACAAGGGAATTTATAAAGTTGAAATTATGTATTTATTATGATGATCATTTAGATTAGTTATGCTTGTTAAGCTAACCATGTTATAACCGATTATGCTATGCGAACAAAACAGTTTTAATACGAAACGAAAGATTTGCATTTTGATTAATTTTGCTCGTTAAGCTATGAATTAGTATAGAACATTAGCCTGTCTCTTAGTACAATTAGATCAGTTCTTGGGATAACTTATGTACATTGAACGGAAACATTCAGATTTCATTCAAAAACTTAACGATTAATCAACTTTTTCATATGTGCGGTGATTAACCTTATTTACTCCACTCAAAAGGTCATGAGAAAGTGATGCTTTATTGACGCTTTAGATGACAGTTCGGAGGAGAAAATTTGTATTTCTTCCCTATTCATTTGACAGGGGAGAAAATAGAAAATTTCTCCACCGAACTGTCATCTTTGTTCATGTTTTGAAAAATTAAGGAACAAATTGATGTTTTGGTTTTTCGTAGAGAAAAACAGTCAAACACATCTTGTACTCATGAAACACAACTATGTTCACCACGATCCGCTCTGGCTACAAAACGTCACTATTGTTAGAATTTCTTATTTTGTTCCCTCGATAAACAAATAGTGTTCACGAGTTCACAATTCATAGAAGCAAGTATTCCACGGTATCATCTATCATTAAATCCGCACCTGTGGTTGATACAAAATCTTTTACTTCATCAGCGTTAACATAAGAATTGGAATATACGCTAGAAGTCGTCACTTACTTTCGTCGTAATTTTTGGTTTGTTTTTTTTTATTTATGTCGGTTTTGATAACAGATTGCCACAGTCATATTTCTAAGAGATTGTTGACAAACAACATTCATTGTTTTTGAAGAATCGACTTCCTGTATGTTAAAAAAAAACTTCTGTAAAATTACCAAGAAACTGAGTACACCAAAATATAGCAGGAAGAAGAAAACAATTCCTATTGTACTGCGATGTTGCGAAATAACTCATATCACCATTATTGCGCAGGTCATGATATTCGTATCACTTTCTTTATCATTGACTTTACAATTCGCGATAAGTTGTATGAGTTCATTTACAGCTTTGAAATTTTTTTCTAGATAAAGCGAAAAATGTAACCATCGGCATTCCCCTTGTCATAAATTCATACGCTCTGACAAATTATATAATAGTACTGTTACAGTACAGAAGTGGAGTTTTACGTTTATAAATTGACTTCTTACTATGGGCGTTAGACCATTTCTTAGTTCAGCTGAAATTAGATTTTTGGGATGGGATATGCTTCTCGAAAAGAAGCAGAAAGCACAAAAATTTCTTTGTCCTTGGGATTTTTCCATCAATTGGTGGCTAATGGTTATAATACCAGTAGCGAGACCCGAAGGTGCTAAGGGTGTATGAAGAATACATTTTCAAAAAATGTGAAATGTGAACAGAAATGAACCTGTGCCAGACGTTGAATTTTTCCAGTTGAATATATAGCATAACGTCCTAAAGTTCACTCAAGCTTTATAATTTTGTTAGTTGCACTATGTTTGGTGGTAGTCACTGACTGACACGAATGATGTAATCCAAATACGACGTATTTGTGTTAGGACATCTAGCCTACATTTAGGCGACACATCAGTTAGGCGCCTAACTTTCCTCAGATAGTATTTGCATACTTTGAGGCGTGGTTGGGAAATGATTGTAAGCCCGTGGTCTAGACTGAACTTGTGATGGGGCGGAAAAGGCTGTTGTTGAGTTCTCAAAACAAACATTACCTAAGCTGATAAGGACGAAACTAACCTTTCGTTTCAGATTTGAGTCGCTATCGTTAAAGATAATACAAGGGCGACAGATTTAAATTTTGAAGTCTAGTTGATCATGTCCAACAACGGTTCTAGAACATCGAATTGTTTAGCTTCTCAGGGCGAATACTATTAATCCAATTCCTACGTTAACTCCAGAATTTCCTACCATCCTATCTAAACTCAAACATTTACTAATAAATTTTTTCTTTTATTTTTCAGGTAAGTGCTCATCTAAATTCAAAAATTTTTGGTCAAGCAAATAGCCGTAAGTAAATGAAATAACCGGGAACTCTACTCACAAATCAATGACAAAAAACTCAAAATTCATTCATTAAAACGAATTGCGACAAACCAATAAAAATTTTTAAATTCATATCGCGTGTCATCCATTCAATTTATACCATTTCATGTTATCAGAACATGTCATCTTGTTGTTTTAATTGAGTTCTAAGAAAATTTCACTTTTAATTTGATTTGTCACAGAGATTTTATTATCTGTAAAAGTGAAGTACACACGTTATCTGCGGTCACACTCAACAATGGCATTCCTAATAACAATTTGTCACAGCGTTTATTCACAGTGTATTCCGAACAAAAAATTAAAAATATTTTTTTGTGTGATAAAACTAATCATTACGTGAATCAACACGTAATCCACAGAACAAAAAAAAATAATGACAGAGGTGGACTGTGGGCATAGACTTAAAATTTTATTACCTATAGATGCAGAAAGGGAACGTGGTGAAGTAGCGAATTCTAAGAAAAATGAATTTGTACTTTTACTATAATTCGCCAATGTAACACGAGAACGATTTAACAATTCATTTAACATCAATCCTTAATTGCTCTACGATACTTTCCATATTAACACACGGTAATAATTAATATGTCTACCCCCTGTAGAGCTACATTAGCCACACATATTGCAATTTTTAAAAATTTTGATGTTTCGCGTCGTGTTATTAATTGTCGTTTATGAATTTCTGTTGCGGCTTAGAACGTACGCTCTAATACTTATCTATTCGCTCATAATTCATAATAATTCATAACCCAACCAGAGAAATATCGTTGCATTTCCGACACGAAGGTAAATAAACGAAAAATTACATAACCAATGGTGTTTTTTCGAAAATAAAAGAGGATTTTAAAACGTGATCAAGATTGACACAGATATCAGTCTTGTACATACAACATTTCGTTTTTTTTTTTTTGTTGTCGGTGTTGTTGTCAATATTTATTATTCAGCTTTATTGAAACTACACATTCCCTTCGGGCACTATCCAATATGACGACTGACAAAAAACGGGTTTGGTCACAAACGTTACTAATGAGATTAGCATCTAACTAACTCATAAATGCACAATCAAAAGAATTATTACGACTGACGACGAGAAGCAATGTGAACTGTTGTAGGCATCACAGTACATAAATACAATTTATCGGTGGTTTTATGTTTGAAATTGTAATGGACGTGGATGGTGCATGAGTTCGTGGAAGACACGATTTTTTTTATGATTAATAACACATTTTAAAAATTGTTTGTGTTTTATGGTGAATTTTTTTTTGTCATTTTAATCGTGATAAATTTGATTTTACGTAGGGTAGATGAGACATTTCACGTTTTTATTGTTGGTTAGGTTGTTTACTGTTCAGAGCATATTTCTTCATACTAATTATGGTCCCTACAATTACCACAAGAAATCTTAACTATAAAAACAGATCATGACTTGGCGCCTATTTTTGTGAAACCGTTTCTTTAAATTTTTCGAAAATCTTTGGATTCTCAAAATATGCGAGATTCGCGATATTCTTGAAGAAAAATTCCTGAAAAAAGGCGCTGCTTGCTGCCGGTCAAAAATTTACTACATTTTCTATGCATTGAGATAAGATTGAAATGTAAGACTTCCTCCTCATTTGTAAATACATTGATGAACCGTAAATGTGTTCATTGTAATTATGTCGATAACGGAAAGATAAAGGGCCTTTGCATGAGCAGATTCTGTGATAACGTCACGGCAATCTTGTGGCTAGTTCATAGAGTTTAACAGAAATGTATTTCCCTGCTACGACGAATAGCTGAACCGCGTCAGAATGATTGGATGTTCCATCTCAATTTTCAATTTTTGATGTCGAATACAGTGATGAAATCGACATGTTGACCTGTCTTGTAAGGATCTTCAGTACATTATTAACCTTTGAGGAACGACGCTATCAGTATCGACATTTAAGGATTTAATCTGTTGCTTCTATTGTTGAAACAACAAACTGGGTTATATCGAAAAATCTTCTACTTCATTCGTTTGAACATAGTCCCTATAAGTATAAGACAACATTAAACGGTGGTTTTCGCCTATTTTTCATTGATGACATTAACTGATGAAATGTTTAATCACTTCAAGAGATCCAGTCAAAATATGTGGTCAACCGATTGAGGTTTTATGCTCTATTTCCTGGTTCAGCTAAGATAATAAAAGAATAAATTCTTCTTCAAAAAATACTTCCATGTGAGAAAATTATTCATATGAATCATCAAAACATCTAATTTATGAAAATTAGGAATATAGAAAGATGGTCCGGTCACACAATGACAATACATAATTTCTGCGGTGTGAATTATTTACATTTAATGCAAATGTGAGAATCAAAAACCGCGTTTTATATCTTTAAACTGCCATAATGGTATGCATAAAGATGCTGAACAAAATTTATTCAATAAAATTTTCGCAAAGTCAATATTATGGACAAAAACTATTACGAGAGTAAGAAGAAAGAATTAAATAACTTGACCGATGTGGTTTACTGCTATGTTTACGTATCAATTAGCATATTATTTGCTTATCCGCTATATGACTATGATGATATCAAGTTCAAAGACTGACAAGAAGTCAAAAGAGAGACGCAGAGGAAAAAAAAGAACTAAATAAACACGACCGTTCGTTTACTTCTTCATATTTATCAGAAAGGAATAATAAATATTTGACTAATTGATTCCACTCTGGTTGCTGTCGCTGTGTGCGTGTGACTGTATCAGTGTATCACAGAACCGGCGATGGCAAGAGACCAGATGAAAAAACAACACCACATTGACCTCTGTTTCATTCATAAATTATTAATTTTCTTTCAGCTAAAATTCATTCGTTACACTTTTTGCATATTTGGCTCAACAAATCGCCTTAGTCGAATCGTTGTGTGGGCTAGTACCATGTTGTTTAGGTAGCGTCAAGGTTATTAAAGCTAAAAGATTGGAAGAAATTCCTGTTGATTCAAAAGTGCCGCTAAGAGTTAAGTTGAATAAGTGTTTCGTTAGCAGGTTTTTGTTGTTGTTTCTTCGGCTTGATCTTTTTTCTTTCTTCTAAAACATTAAAGAGACATTTTAAGCTCACATTCCTTAGAGTGTTTACGTTTTATGTTACGTTGCACACAGGCAAGTTTGCGGTTAGATAGAACTGTTTTTGATTACTGCGTAATCTGCTACTTCTTTTGTTTAGTGATTTTGCCGGGAATTTTGCATAAAATTTTGAAGTTGAATTTGTCTTTTGGCAACATTGACCAGTGTCAATCATGCCGTCACAATCGATATAACAGATGATTAGTCCCTTTATAACCTTTAATAAAAAGCACACGTATATCAATTGATTAACCATATCTGATCTACTACTTCATTAGATCTAAGTATTTTCAAGAAATGTATTTCAAGTCTTTTACTTCATTTTGTTATACATGAAATTTACAATATAAGGTCGCGTTAGCCATGGCTCAGGTGAAAACCGAAAAATCAAAACGAACGAATAACGTCGAAAGGCCTAACGGGTCAAGTCTTAAAAACAAAGGATGTGCCATTAGGCTCATCAAAATCTCTCTTTATTCACAAAAAAAATCAAAAACGAGTCTCTTTTCCACCACTTTATTCCTCAACGAGGAAACAAAAACTCATTTTTCTTGTTCTTCGTCATTCATTCTTTAAGTTCAAAAACCACTCTTCAAAACAGCAATTACAGCGAGGTGGACACACAGGGTAACCTTAGCTTGAAAAAAGCGGTGGTGGGACAGACGACAACGCAGAGAGACACAAAAAAATTGTTCACGTTAAGCGGTCCTTGACAGAAGATTCAGAAATAAAACTGTTTCGGCCTCGGGAGATAGAAACGGCTCAAAGATTCATTTCAAAACTACGAAACTACGAAATACGACATCACAACTAGTGATTCACAAGATGAAAGCTCCCAATATTTGTTTGTTACCTGGTCTAGGTGCCTATCTGGTGATTCTGTCAACGCGATTTTTGATTAAATTTTTACTGACATTTTTGCCGATCAGTCTAATTGTGTATCACTTTTCCATACGTTTTGCTTCACATTGAGATTCGAATGAAGGGTCTCTCAATATTTCATATAATAAGCAGAACAACATATTTATCAAATATCAAGATGATGTTGATTTAACGCTTGTGTCGACTCCAGATTCATTCAAATCTTCAAATGGTCACAATTGGTTTTCAAAAAATTAAAACTTTACAACCGATCTAAAACCTTAACTCTAGATTCTTTCAGAGGAACATATGCACTCACACTTATAAGTTACCATTATTTGCCTATACTGCTTGCATAAAGAATTATTAATTATTGCAAAAATAAGGAAGAACATGTTGATGGTTAAACCATCAAGGTATACAAATCGTTGAACTGCATCTATTCGATCGTTCATTTTATAATTAAATCCGCATATGTAATGCCTAATGTAGGAGCGACGACGTCAATCGTAAATCGTACATTCGTCTGACAATATTCAAATCCTTCGAATCCATAATAGAACGAAAATTTCTTTGTCAGATTGACGGCGCGATGGTACGGTATGTTATAATAGGAGTCTATAATAGTGAAATGAAACCTAACGGCTTTTATGAAAATTAACCAATTTCAATTCATTTAATTTCGCGATTATCTCGAAATGCAATCAATATAGAAGAAGGTGTGTTGTGGCAGTATTATTAACAGATTATCATCCGTTGTGATGTTAGACATCAATGGGCTTTTAAAATGAAAATTGCGCATTTTCGAATAGTAATACATAAAATGTATAACTGAGCTGCATACAATATGCCCACAAGCCAATCAACCGCAAAATTATCGCAATTATTCAAAAATACCAACAACAAAGTTTTTTTTATCAAAATATTCGAGTGAAGCATGGAATTATATCTCGTTGTTTTGTTGTTGTTGTAGAAAAATAAGTTGCATTTCGCTTGAAGGATTCCGGAACGGCTTGGTGGTTATCTATCGATGGAGATACATCCATCTTGTTTATTATTTTTGTGTCTTTCAGTACGAATGTTATCTTTTAGCATTTCCGTTGCAAGCTTATATCATCAGTAGAAGAAAGTATGCAAGCAGTTGAACAGTCACACAGGCATACCACACAGAGATTAAATGGTTACAATAAAATTACGCGCGTCTTTTGTTTGTTAGTTTCAAAATTTATCTGCACTATAAACACAACAACATTTTTATGTTTTTTTAATCGCTGAAACGATATGGGCTGCAAATCGAAAACAATGAAAATATTATTTTTACAAGTCCCGATACCACAAGTTTTTTTTTCCTCTTTAGTAGGTCGACGACTGGTATAATTCATTAAAATTATCGTAAGGTTTTCAATGCGATAGTTAGAGGGAAAATAAATAATTTTCATGATTTGTACAATATGTTTTCTACGCCTTTTGTAGTTTATGTTCCTATTAACATTTCGATAGTTCTGATGCAAACATATGGTTATTATTTATGCACGTCTCATTGTTACGGAATATAGACCATTTGTTTATGAATTTTGTTTTAGCAAGCCCATTTGAAGCGGTGTATGTTTCTGTCCGCTAGGTTAGCGGTCTATTTCTTATTCATAGAATGGGTCGAATAAATCCATCAAAATGAAACACGTCAATCTTTGAAGATTCCAGTCGATTTGCTGTTTATATTTCGTTTGTTAGATCTTGTTATAAGGTATACTGTATATTGTTGGAGAGGTAGCGTCTGTCGACAGTTTAAATGCGCTGTGACACTCAACTTGTTATACAAAATTCATCTACTATGAAGCCCTCAGACGTCCAGCATAGATAGGTATCGAATCTATTACTTCATTTGATGTTTGTATTTTCAAGAGGCTTATACAAAATCTTTTACTTCATTAGTTTTAACACATCGTTTTGCTATATATATGATAGCTCATAAGTTCACCGAATATTTTTGTCGTACTGTCGATAACAGATGACATAACCGTATCTCTAACCGTGTCTTTGTGTTACAATCTGTACGTTTTTTTGTAAAACAATGTAGGCTTTCAATTTGGTTGCTCATTATAATTTCAAAACCGAAGTAGTTTTAGAAATAGAAAACAATGCAGTGCGGTAACATTACACTGAAATAAAAACATTTCGGGACTGTCCATCGACCAGGTACCAAACTGACCTCGGAATTCTATAGAGTCAAGTGTTGACTGAGAGATGTTGAAATAGATTTTTACGTATGTGTCTTGTACGATTGATTTTAGGCAATTTCACAATCTGCAAGCAAAAGTGCCTAAAATAAATCTTGCATGACAGGTAATTCCTCATGCACCACGACCTCATCGTCGTCCCCGGAGCATGAAAATTGTTATTTCGGGGGAAGAAAATAGGAAATTCCAACAAAAATGAAGGTGGAATTTCCTATTTACTTCCAAAGGTGAACACAACGTTTGTCAAATGTGTGTGGTGTGATTAACCGTTTTCTGTCAAAACAAGAGGAGCGAAAATATACATTTTCGACCCCGAACTGTCAAAGCTTCAACAAAACGTCATTTTTCAAGTGTAGTGGAGAACATAAGGTTAAAAATGAAAAATATTTCCTTTGTTCGAGTTAGTGCGGAATTTTAAAATGAGCGAATTGTCGTTTGTTAAAGGTCTGACGTTGCCTCGAACCTAAAATTGATATATAAAATGTACGTAAATCATGCATGTATCACACGGAGAGTTTACTTGTAGGGTGTATAATTTACAAGCGCCACGTTACGCGAAGTATACAGGCAAATAGCATTACGAGGTCCGATACACGGCCCGATTTTTTCTTTCAGTGTACTGTTCTGATCAATTCATAGCAACTGTAAATACGTTTATGTTAATTTAAGTTTTTTTTCATATTTGTTGTTGACTTCAGATAACAATTTGTTCGAAAGTTGAATGGCTTTATAATAACTACCTGATAAAAAAGCATTGAAGATGGTGAAAGTAAAACTTAACTCGCTGATTGTGAGAATAGAAGATTGTATGGATTGACCGGCGGATATTTAATTCTATCAAGGCAGTTACGTGTATCGAATTGCACTTTGTGGAATAAAAAAAATCTGATGCTATCAGTTGTAAGGTTTGATCGATGGTATATAATTGCTGGGTAAATCTTCGTCGATCAATACATTCTTACAAAATTGTGGGTCACACTTCCAATCGAAGTATTTAACCTTTGTTACTCCCTCGTTTAAAAAATGTACGAAGTCTGCTTAAATTGCTATTACTTTCACAAGATTTCGTATTAATCATAATTCTTTCCATGTTGTCCTTAAAAATACAAATCCAGTCATGGCATAAGTCTCGACTTTTGCTAAATATATAACTTCATTACCAAGTGTGTTTTGCTTATTTACACATTAAGACGATTATTCTTTTCTATTTTTACCATAGAATTGCACTTATTCCATCTTAAAACTCGAATATAGGAAACGACAAAACATTCCTTTGTTATGAGTGTTTATTCCCATGTTTATTCGAACGCACACATTTTTAAAACGAACCAGTGCAAACATTTCTATCGAAGCACTTTATTTCTTGTTCAGTTTACAAGGACAGACAAATACCACATTTTTTTATGCATTAAATGCTCAAACAGCTTACTTATGGCAACCGAAGTCGTTTGTTAAATACATTTTTTTTTCTCTCTCCCTGTGTTTGTGATGTATTATCCATGGTGCATTTACTACAACAACTCGGTATCGTATTATACAGCGAAAATGATATACGTGGATATAGTAATGAAGGAGGAATAAACTATTTTTTTTTGTTCTACTGTTATTCAACATATGATGATGGTGAATAACCTGAACGAACCTTGAATTCCATTCATTTGCTTGAGGTCTTTTTACATTCGAAATTTGTTGATCCTTCTAATGGCATAATTTTTCATTGGATCAAAGCACTTAGGTTTATCAGTTTTCGATTGTTCTAAAATAGGTCTTTCAATCACATTAGATCCCCTGCCGATTTTATAACCATTCACATTATTTGTATTTGTGTCATTGAACGTGTAGGCTTGGTGGCATAGAAACATTTTAATTTACATTCCATTTAGTACAGGTTTGTCGGTTCAATTATTTATTCCATTTTTTGGTTCGTTTTTTTTGTTGATTCAATTCTTTGTTTCACGCGGTAAATGGCATAAGATCAATCGAAGAATAGACAATCGATTTTTGTTACTTCATTCAGGAGGCGCCGATTCTCTTGAAGAAAACAAAAAGCGACACTGTCAGCCTCTTAAATTTGATCACTTGAATCCTTTACTCGCAGGGTTTCGTTGACTCGAAATAGCCCTCGGGAACTACATAGAACCCATTTGTAAAAAGATAAGAAATTTAAAAGTTTATAGAAAAATCCAAATTCCAAAAGGCTCTTCGGGAATCGTCCAAATTCACAGCAGGTCGGAGACTGCAATTCACATATATATACAACAGCAACATTAACCTTCCAAAAACGACAGTCGTATCACGACGTAATTATTAGATCTTTTGAAAAAGCAAGTCAAACCATCGAGGGATCAAAGTGGGACCTTTAAACGTTGCCAATGTATAACGGACAATGATTACTTCATTTCCCCGTCCACAGTATCCAGCTTTCATTTCAAATCTAATTTCCTACCGTTGTTACAGTCGAATTGACATTCTTTCGTTTAAAGAATCACTATGTATTTCACATGAAATCTATTACTTCACTTGTTGTAACATAGACATATGGTAATATAAGAGAATTCTATCGAGAGCCATCGCATATTTTTGTCATCGTTTTCGATAATAGATGAAATCAAAAGTGTTTTCACAAATAACTAGTAGATGTTGGAGTTGGACACATTGATCGTAGCTGATAACTCGAACTTTTATCGATCTTCTAAAGGAAATCTATGGGACGTTTGATGTCATTAACTCAAGAAAGGTTTCTTTCCATAATTTTTCTAGGTCCAGTACATGAAATGAATACAAAGCTGTTAGCCACGGCCTTTTATTTCCTTAATATACTTTCACTTAATCATGTACTGTTCGGAATATTGGTTACAATCAATTCATTATAGTCACACAAATCACTTTGGAGTGATAGATTCCCATTGCAATTAAAAGCGAAGAAGATATTTTCACTTTTGAATTGACTTTTGTGTATTATAATACCTATATGTTCCGCGCATAATACAAAATAATTAACCGTCATTAATGCCATATATTCCATCTGAATGTAGGAAAGCCCTAACATTATAATATCCAACTTTCATTCATTTCAAACATAATCACGACAAAAATCTTCATCACAAAGATACAAAGGCAAGAAGAAGTAGAAAAAACCGATTAGAAATGTATACACAAACACTTAATAATCAAAAGCCAAATCTCAATAATCAAATCAATTAAATCTACAACGATATACATTTCACCAAGCACAAAAATAACACACCATCCATCACATCTCATCTTCGGATGTTGATCATGAAAATATTTTTGTTTCTTTCGTTGTTTATAGTCAAATGAGAGAAGTGAAGAAAAAAATTGTCAAGTTCTTGTGTATCTGAACGTCTCGCTTAAGATCATATAAATAAGTGAACAAAACCACTCGAGAGTTGTTGTTGCTGTTTCTTCATCTTTACACCGAAAAAAATGTTAATGAAAATAATAGCTAACGTGCCATCATGCTCATCATTTTCATTACCTACATTTAAAGTACCGTTAAAGGCAACAACTTTTTTTTTTCTTCTTCTTTGAAACAAAAATTTATCGTCGATCATTTGGTGTGTATCGTGGTTTTGCATTTTGTCTTACCTCTTTACGTGTGCATAAAATCCAAACCATCATCTCCAATAAAAAAAAACCGAAACAGAAATGTAACAAAAATGTAATTTATGAACCTGTAATGACTTAAGATAAATCGATGATCATCATAATTTCAGTTTGATGGTACAAGCAAAAAATTAGCGAAAAGAATTTACGATCCAACGATTCACGGCTGCAGAGAAAATATCTAAATTTACACACACAAAAAAATGCTTTAATGTAAAGGTCCCAGATTTACAACAATGTTAGACCGGCTAGAACGTTGTACAACAAAAAAGAAACAATAAAAAAGGAAGGGTCACGAAACTCTACTTTGATTCCTCTTCCTCGGATTTTTCGAGAAAACCAGAAGAGAAAAATGTGTATACGGTCGCTGAAACAGGTTGTCTTTCATGATGATTATTATTCGATGTATGTTCTTAATGGTCGTTGAATGTTGATTCATCTTTTAACACTGCTCGAACGTCACATCACGGTTTAACGTGATTATAAGTGTAGAATGCATTCATGAATTCATGAATTCAGATATGTTCGATCAAAGCGTTACTTCCGAGAATTCCAAGAGAAAGCCAATCTTAAGCATATTTTCTTCTCGTAAAACTTTTTTTTCTGAAATGAACATTTTTATTGCCATGGTTAAACTATGTGACCTCTCCGGCTGATTATGCATGACTTAAAAAATGGTTAATCGCAATTTTAACATCATTTTAATGTCTCTCCGAAATAATTGTGGAATTATCGAAAGCATTGTGTAAACTGTGCTCTATCAGTCAATGAAACGAATTTTCAGTTCTGGATTTTATGACGGACTTTTGTTTTTATCTATTCACGATAAGCGGTCAATAAAATCATTTCGAATGATAAATTGCCAGACAAAGTTCTCATTGCTACAAAAGTCACATTTCGCCCTAGATGGATACACGATGGAACTAAGCCGATGTTATATAATCCACCAAAAAAATTCCATACAAAAACGATGGTAAAATGTGCTATTGACTTTTCAGAACAAAGTTTCAGCAACGAATTCTTAACTACAATTCAAATCTTCGAGTGAAAGACTTAAGTACTTTACTCATTGCCTTCCTCTCAATGACTACATGAATTACTGACAGTAACCATATAATTACTGCTCTGCTTTAACATCACTTCTTCGCTTCATAAAAAGAATTCCATTCTCCATATACACGCGAGACATTCGTATGGTTACCTCTCAATCTTTTGATATTTACTTTCTCTGATCACGAACTGCAGTAAAAGAGAACAATCATAACTTGCGATGGATTTTCTCTCTCGGAGAAACGATATTATAGCTTGAGACGTTTGACGGTATACCGGGTATAGTCATTTTCATAATGTCTTTTCGAACATATGGTCTTACCATGTGCTCTGACGATGGATACGATTTTTGTAAACAAATGGTGTTTAACCAAGGCCTAGTTGATGACGATGAGATTTCAATCGATTTTCGTTCGTACGGGTTCACCTGTGCACATTTCTGGCATTGCTGAAGTCAATATAACATATTTCTTCTGTGACAATGAGCTTGTCGTGCTTTTGTGTAAAATATGTGTAAAACAAAGAGCAGACTGTATGGAGTGTGTGACACTCATGGTTTCGTTAAATACATTGTTTCATTCATATATATGTATTTTGCACGGTTGGATATATTTGTGCAAGAACTTTCGGAAAGGCAGTTTTTCGTAGCAAGGTACTGAGAGTAAAATATCTATTTTATCAAAAGGCCTGGAATTGGTAGGACGAATGTAGAACCTACCTACATTGTAGGTAGCTTATCAAGGGCAAATAGATATATCCTTATTGATGATAGAATGGTAGTAGCTATGATTTTGGCTGATCGCCAAAACGAACTATTGATAGAATGGTTAAATGGAAAATGGATTTCGCTATTTCGTTCGAGTATCTATTTGTAAAACTCTGTACGGATGACTGCCTAATTTTTGCAGTCACTCGTTGTAATTTCGTGATCGCAACCAACATCGAGAAAAGTAATCACGACAATCCAAAAAATCTTCACTTTGAAACGGTCCGCAACTCATATTTGTTGAACCAGAAACGTGTACGAACGAAAATAAAAAATTCTCGAAAATTAATCGGTTAATCGGTCATTGAGCTTTCCACTACTCATTGCGAGTTCTTATAATTAAAATTTTTTACGAGTGATCATCATTGGAAATCAATTGAATAATTCGTGTACAGCTTACGCCAACTATATTCTGAAACAATAGATGCCATTTTTGGTGTGGCCGTGCCGGGGGGAAAATTGATATGTCATCGTTTTTAAGGCCAATTTTCATTAAAACAAATTACGGTTCAATTTCAAATGGATTTCTAGTCAAAAACCTTGTAGCAATTTACAATTTGAACGAATCTATGGCAATTAAATTGTAATTTCTCAATTTAAAAACGAATTGTTCAGTCTAATCTTCAGTTTGTTTTTGTGACTTCAGGAAATTGCGTGGTAAAATTCAGTTTTTTCCATTTGATTCGTTTCTTCTTCTCAATTTCCAATCGGCAACAATAGGAAATTAGATGTTTGTGTCACGTCTTCGTGTGCCTTATGTGGATCTCATGCGTATTACACATAATTGTTTCAAATCCAACTTAGCAGATTGTTTGCATTACCACTCATGAGATAATAAACGACGCGAAAGTCGGAAGTCAACACTGACAAATTAACTGATCATTTTGTTGTTCTGGAATTATTATTGAAAATTCCCCAATGAAGTTGTTACGTATACCATGCGTTCAATACTCGTTTTTCTTGAGGTGTGTATATATGTGCCAGCAGCTCGTTACACTAAAGAATTTGTCTGTAAATGGCACATCAACTTGTTTCACTCGTCCACAAGTCTACAACTTGTTGCATTGCACCGTAAATTCCTCTCGATTCTTTTTTTTTCAATTCTATTTTTTTCAAAAAAAGGCGCACATAACTGCTAACTGCTAACCTCTCTCTTGGATATAATTAATTTTTATAAACTAATTAGATTTTTATGCGTTTTTTATTGCATTACATCTGTACAACGTAGGTGCAGCATCAACTATTTGAAATTCTTAGCAGTTGGTGCAGTTCATAACAATCCTCCATTCATTCATTATCAGTATTGGATACCTATTTGTACTGACGATTCCATGCTATCAGCCATGCCATTTCATGATATCAATATCTTCATTGCCGATCGTAAACGTGATTGGAAAGCAATAAAAGATTGCGAATAAATCTGGGCCATGTACATCATAAACTCTTGTTATTTACACAATGTTTACCTAGATGAAAATGGTTTCAAGTAACGTGTCGATTCGCTCTTTACTTACGTAATGTGATACTAACGAGGATTAGCCAACCCTTTTATTGTTTACCTATAGCTTAGACCAGTCGTAGGGCTTCTGATTGTATCATATTCCTTCAAAGTTTTCCAGCCCTCTGTGAATGAACGAATAATGATTTCATTCGTTGTTATTGTATGGCTCAAAGGATTAAATGACAGAAATCTATTGCGTTCGACTCGGAAGTGGTAACAGCGATTCGTCTAAAATACTGTTGGGTCAAAGCAGAAACCGAATTAGATACCATCCAGCTGCGTTTGAGTGAAGAAGAAATTACAGTGTAGGTTTCGTAGTGGAAGTGTGTTCATTGATAGTAAATTATATTCAGTCTAAAATCCGAATTCATTCTAAAATTATTAAAAGTTTAAAGACCACCTGACTTACAGTAAGTATGGAATTTGGATGAGCTAATCTTGTATTTTGCTTCTGAGCTTACAAACAGCCTAGTGCATTGTGAGTAATAGAACTGACAATTCCAAATGCCACATTCGCGTCGGAAGCGATTGGTGTTTCGGAATCGATTGGTGTTTCGGAATCGATTGGTGTTTCGGAATCGATTGGTGTTTCGGAATCGATTGGTGTTTCGGAATCGATTGGTGTTTCGGAAGCGATTGGTGTTAATGTTACGAATTACAATCATGCCATTCAAACGTAAACTATTTTTCCTCTCTGGTATATTAGGTTGAAGTACTAGATTCGGGATTCAATCTATAAACAACTGTTCAATTGACACTGTTAATTATAATAAACTTCAAAAATGTTTACCTACAGTACATTTTAACAGACTGGCCATACTGAGCAGCCGGGCATCAAAAGTTTACATTTTCCGGGCTTTTTGATTTTTTTATTGTTGATAAGGGCCTTTTGTTAGCCAGTCCAGGCCTGATTTTAAACTGCAAAATCGCTTAGAGCTAAGTATCAACTGTGATGGTGCACCTAAAAGTTTATATTTTTAGTTTTGAACTTATCGTACAGGCCTGCTTCATCAACCTTTCGAACCCTGAACAATTCATATCTCCCGAAGCTTATTTTGCACCTTCATCTCACAATGAATTTCGCTCTAAAATTTATTATTTTACTGTAACGAAACGTGTAAAGTTCTCTGAATAATAACTCATTGGCCTGCCTCTTGTGCGGTCGATCGTTTATCAACAGTTTCATATTTATTATAACCATTTGAGATATTTTCTATTTTTCTAATTAATTATTTGCTCAAGTTTCCGCATTTGTTAACGAGTCGGAATACAGCGCATTTCTGCCGTATTCATTTTTACCCTTTTTAACACAAAAATATCTTCCATGGAACTATGCTTTGAACTTATGCTTTGTATCAATTAAGAACGTGCTTCAGTTGCATATCTGCACACATCTCTAATGCGCTTTTTAAAAGCAATTAAAACTGAGAAATATGAAAAATCATTTCATAATAATTTAACTTAACTGGAAATGCGATACGGATCTGTATATAATGAATGCGCATTGTATGGTTGCACACATGGACTATCCTGTGCACACGATTAGACGGTTTCGCTGTTTAACTTCTCTGTGTGTGCGCTAAAATTGGATATTTTCCGATGTCATCTTTGTTTGGTTGATTTTCATTTTACGCAAAGTTAATTTTAGTAATTTTACGAGAGATATCTAGGTGTTTATGTTTGAACTAATTTTGGCTTATCCGAGAAGAAGAAAAGAAAGAAACATGAAGACACGCAAGAGAATATCAAAATGTGAAATGATTTTTTGACATGCAGACCGCAGTAAATCGGAACGATTAAGTAATAAATGATTTTCTGGTTTTATTTTCTTTTTTATCTTCGTTGAATAACACAGATGGGTAAGTTTCGGTTTTTTCGGTCTGGTTTGGTACACATTACAATGCGATAGATTAGTATTTATATTAATTGCACCATGGCGCACATCAGACTTTCGTGAATCCATTGTTTTCGTTTTTATTGCACTTTTGTGTACACAATCGAAAAACGATGATTTTACAATTTTGAATTTTTTTTGTGTTTAACCATTTTGTCGAATGATATATTTAAACATAACGTGTAATCGTTGAACTGGAAATGTGCCACTTTTAATTTTATAAATAATTATTTATCAAGCGAAAGACATGAACGGCATGAAAGAAATGCTTTAAGTAAATAAGCTCGCGGAAATTGATTTTATCTGATTGAACGCGATGGTTTTACACGATGGTTTTTACGTTGGATTGGTTTTATGTTTACTGAATGTGAAAGCCTCTGCAATTTAAAAAAAAAATACTTTCTGCTCCAACCCTAACTTTGATTAAACCTTCTTGGAGCGGCAAACATATTTCCATTTAATTATCGAATCTTTTACTTCTTTTGTTCATCGTATCGACTAGTGTTTGATACAAAATCTTTTACTTCATTCGTTTATGCGTCGAATTTGCTCTTCAAAGCTAGGAACAAAATAAAATCTTGTACTTCTTTACGATCGATTTTCAACAGGTATAACTTCACTCTTGTAAAACATTCATGAAATGTCATAGCTTTGAAGTTGGTTTATAAAGAAATAGAGCGCTGACATTAGCAGTTTAACGACAAAATGTACTAGAAATGTAATGGAATCACACGAAAATCTGTTACATTTCAGCTTTAGTTTCCAAACAGCATTTCTCTTTAGGAAACACAGGAAACGTATTATCACCAGAAGAATGTCGTTATTATTAAGGAAACTTGAAATTGCTACACCTAAGCTCACTGGTGCTTTCTAATGAATCGCTAGACATCAGAGACACTAACTTAAACTGAAAACCAATTCCAATCCAATAACATAAAAATGGTACAAGTTCTAAACACATTCGGAAATTGAATACATCAAACTGTGTAACATGCAAAGCAATCAGATAAAATAAAATCGGAGAGAAGTAGACATGCAATATTGTCAACATTTTTTTTCTTTCGAAAAAGAATCTATTTTCTCCACAAAATAAACATTTTTCATCTATCGCTGAACATCTTATGGAGGCTCTGAAACATGTGAGCAATATATATGTAACAACGGAACACTCTGCTTATTTGAAATTATATTTCCCTCATGTGTTTATGTTTATCAAGTTGTTCTTGTCTATTTCAACTTATAATGCTCGTATCACATTGTAATAATTCGAATTCCGATCCATTGAATGTTTAACCTTTTTTTCGTTGGTTCAAGCCAGTTGAAAGTAATTTTTTTTCTTTAGAAAATAATAATTCTGGCAACATTTAAGTCTTACAACAACATTCACGCAGAATGAAACGTTGAAAACATTCGACGGTGCATCATAGCTTCCTAAGCATATTCAATCCATTCTCTTGTCAATATGTGGTCATTTAATGCAGTGTTACTTAATTGAGTTTGTCTGTGCTCATTAGTTTGATCTCGTAAGATACTGAGGTGAAACGCGGAATTACTTTAGCTTAACTAATGGGAAAGAAATCATTAACGATTTTCTCAGTATCCTGCCATAACTTTGAACGATCTTGAAGTTTTTGGAAACTCGGAACCTCGGAACCTTTAGTAACTTGAAGCCAAACAATGCAACTACTTGTATTTTACAACTTTATATGATAAAGACATTTGAGAATTTACTGAGTAGTTTGGGAAATCCTCAGTGCATCCTAGACCTTCGTCTATGTAGTAGGAGTGTCTCATCGATCCGAATAAGGAATATATGATCAAAATTTTCAAATTTTCACTTTTCACGATTTGCAGCTTTTTATTCGATAACCAAACCAGAACATTTGTTAGTTTGGTTGCTCGATCGATTCACCTTTCGTTGTAGAAAGTTAAAGAAATGGATCGGTTTGAATGCCAAAAATCTTTTTTCAACGGAATCACTTTCAAAGATTCCACCGATTGTTACATGAAACTAAGCAAAAACAAAAACGTAATTAATTAACCATTTCTCATTCATAAAGCTCAGCGAAACATTTTGTTCGGAAGATGTGTGTTGATAAGTAAATTTCATGTCAGACAGAATTTTTGTTTTGTTGTTTTTGTTCGATAAACTACACAATTTGTAGTTTACGTCGGTCGGAACGTAAAACCAGTAACAATTAACAAATTGTTATAATTTGTACATTTTTTTTCGAAAGAAAGAAATGTGAAAAATTAATCAGTTAAATGGGAAATGAGGTAGCAAAGCGAAGGTTAAACGAATTTACCTACAAACACAAATAAGCAAAAAGAAGAAAAAAATGAAATTAAATTCCGATGGCATATCCATTACTAAAAGAGAATTGATTAAAAGAAAGTGATCATTTTACAGCAGGAAAATGAACAATTGAAAAATTGGAAAAGATTAAATATGTGAAAAAATGTGTCTCTACGGATACAAACAGCCAATACCTTTGTGTATAGCTATCTGAAATGATCGAAGAAAACGAAACTTAAAAAGTCTCTCTCAATGAGTGTTTACCACAAACATTTTCTTCTTTTCTTGCATGTAGCTTTGGCAATTAATTGTTTTTTATTTCAAATGGAAATATCATCACAATAATTAATAATCTTGTAATAAACATAAGACGAATATTAATTTCATTAAATAGTTTTTGTGCTGTGCCATATTGTTTGTGTGACAGATGCAACAGCTAATGATATAGCTGCTGTTATTTGTACTACTTTTCTTTCAACATATCTTATGTCTTATGCATATAGACAAGAAGCAAATTATTCATCGATGATTAGTTTCATATATGCATTCAATATGTCGCTTGGGAACGTAGAAAATGCACTGAAAAATTTTCTTATATTTTGCTGAAGACTATTTATGTACGCTAGTTAGCGTAGCCGTTTTTGTTAACACAAACAAGCAAAGCGTGTTAGTCGATAGATTTCGTTCTGAGTTTTGAAATTGATTGGAATTAATGCTTAGTTTTCTCTTACCAAAAAAATTACTCCGTGTGAGAGACAAAATTGAAATTTTTTCAATTTTTGCTTTGTTTATTTGACACGCTCTCTCTCGGAGTAAGAAAACTAGTAACGGCCGAACTGCTCTTTTCATTGCATTTTTAGAAGAATCGTAAAATGAGTACCACATCTCTAATGTTACATTTTGTACAAACTTAAAGAATACGAATATCAATGGAAATACCAATACCATGTACGTTTTGCACAAACTTAAGGGCAAGAATTTTATTCACTGGCATTACAGAAAATTACCGAAATTTTACTGAACTTTTTCGGTAAATTTAGTAAATTTAGGTTAATTTTCAGTAAATAACATTTGAAATATTTGAAACATTTGAAACGAGAACAGAAATGCATCTAGAGATACCATGACATCAGTTAGACCTTCCTGCCCTAGGGACATCCTTTAACTTGTTTTCATTGTGGAAGCAGTATCTAATACTTCCCGAATTGGGACTAAGCTGCTTCATTTTATTCTGGAATCGACAACTCATCCTCGGATCAAAGATCCAATCATTACAATGTGCAAACGTGATAACCAGTTCCAGTGATTGTGATAGATTTTAACTGGACACCGCTCATATAATTTCCTAAGAAAATCTAGGTGTTAGAGGAAGTCTGGTGTCTTGTTTCACAATGACACTATTTTACTGTCTCGCACATGAAGGGAACTGACAGCCTTTCGAGATCTCTATGAAGCCAAAGCCACCGACGGAAATATTGGTATAGTTCAACAGAATTTGGTAATAAAATGGAATTTTTGGAGAAATTACAATTGTGTGTGGAAATATTGGAATTTTCGGAAATAAATGGGATTGCTGGGATTTTTGGAAGTATTGGAATTCCAAGTGGAATTATTGGGAAAAATGGAATTGTTTCTGAAAGTGGTATACCTCTCGATAAAGCCACTTACGTCCATCACTACCATATCTACCAGAGAAAAATTAGACATAAAGACAACTCTTATGCAGATCTTAATAACCGATGTTGTTGTTGTGCTAAGATAATGGGACATCTGTTCTTTCATTTCTCCTATTTCGATTCATACTTCACTAAAGATGCAACAATCTTTGCGTTGTACTTGCTTTTTGGTTTCCATTATAAGTTTATTTTACTGTAAATTTGTAATTAAAACTTAAAACTTTCTTCCCATTTCGCCGTTGCATCTGTTTAAAAAAATTTATTGTTTAGCATTCGATCAGAGCGGGTTATTTTTTCCTTTATTAATGATGATAACTTGTGTGAAATCAATCGACCAATAAATTAACTTCAAGATTATAAAACTGAGTTGTTGGTTTTTAGCTGTTGTGGAACGTTTAAAGTTTGTATTAATCCGTGAAATAGCGTTACACATCGGTCTTGCGGTGATGATGGTGGTATGAAATTGCAACAAAACTAAAATGTATTTAAGCAAATACGATATTCACGTCAAACAGTTAATATTGTGGTTAAAAATGCAATTTTAATTACATTTTTGATTTATTACTTGGAAGAGAGATTGGATGTTATATGGTTCCGTATAGTGTGTTGTTGCCGTATGAATTAGATGGTCTGTAACCAGACATTTATTGAACACACGACTGGATAATTGAAAATGTCTTTTTTTGGAAGACATTTCCCAAATGAAGCGTAACATATTATGATTGTTACATGCAACAGAGAATCGTGGATAATCCGATCTGTTTGGTTAGATCAAATAACATTTCACTCACAGCTCCCGCAAGTTTCCTGGTATATAGTTTACGACGAAAACATGGAAATAAATTTTTTAACTTCACCCACACTGTCACTGTGGCAAAGCGATGCCAGCCAATTAGACCAATGATATGCTACCGGTTACCAGGAGGTCTTCGTTTCGACTTGTTTTCATTTTACATTTTATGTGAAATCCAATTTATTGGATTTTATTCCACCAAGATTCAACAATAAATTGCATTTATGTCCACATTATCTTCAGCTTAAAGTTTAAATTGCCACATCGTCATTTATGTGGTTTAATGTATGGAGACATTATTTGTCTACTTAACAGACAGAGAGAGAAGCTATTAACCACAAAATGAACACAGTGTAGACTTTACTATCTATTCAATAATTACAATCAACGTTTTAAGTGCAACATAAAATTTTGCATCGTTTTCTATCAATATTTTTCTATTGACATTAACGATGGAAGACAGATTAATGAAGCTCGCAGTCTGTATCGCTCGTTTACAAGAATTAATTTATGTTTATATCAGGATTACGTTCACATGGATTGACTTGATCCGGAGAAAAAATCAATCAATGTCCTAACAGAAAAGCCCAAATAAAACATCAATTATTTAGCCAAAATGTTATTTGCTACTGTCCCATAGAACTAAAAAGGTCTTAGATCTTTTCTACAGAGTGCGTGGACCTGAGGGCCTTTATTCTTCTTCTTCTTCTTCGCCATTTCCATTGATGAGTATTGATGGGTGGGTATTTAGCCATTGAGTGCTTGTCGATGAGGGAACCACGCCAATAGAATAGTAAGCCTTAAGATTTTCATCTGTTGCTATTTCCGCCTAAAGTTAGGATGAGATATTCGTACACAGAATTCATTGTGCCGTTCTTCTATGTACGATTCGTTAAGGCACCAAACGCCTCAACATGAAGCTTGGGCACGTTAGGCACAGAATTTTCTTTCACCGGGAATTGAGCACGGGGTTTCTTAGTGATAGACAATTTCACTACCACTGAGCCAAGCCACTCATGAGGGTCTTTGCTCTCTATTTTTGTTTATTTCCTTCCACAAATAAACGTAATTTTTGGAGTGTAAATAAAATTTTCCAAAAATCGATGTCATTATTCTTTGAAAACGAAGACTGAGTAATATTTCGTAAGTGGGCCGGGGTATACAATTAACGATCAAATAATTTCAAGTGAAATGGTTCAAAAAACGTATTTCAATTCAAAATCCAGAGATAAGCTGCTGTGCTGTAGCAATACACTTACCGAAAATAACTTTTTGATATATTACAGTGGTCTTAACCAGAACCAATTTTAAAATTGAATTGTAATGGCATCGAATGCAACAATTATCAGTTTGCTTGGTCATTTAAGAAATTACATTAAGATTTTCAATATCTTCAACGAATGGTGTGGTTTTTTTTCGTCTGTTCAAGCAAGTGTGTTGGAAATGCGAGAACAAATAAAATGTTAAAAGGGAAATAATTTGTTCGAGAGATAAAACTCTGTAACAACTCTTTGTGCTTTGAAGAGAAAAAAAATGTTTAAATATAAATTCCATCAGAATTACATTTTTGATTAGACATGCAACGTATTGCCACGTTGAAGCTGTAAAAAAATGACTGTAGTTTCTATTTGCATTTAAGGTTCATTAACAGATTAATTTGTGATGTTAGCCAATTATGTGATTTTCAGAGAGTCATCTTGTTTTTTCTTAAGCCTAAGAATAATAATTGAAATATTAGTAATTCCACTAATTAACGTGAACGCCATTTAATAAGAAATTTTTAAAAGTTCTGACTAGAAGAAGCCCTTAATCACCATACGTATGTGTAGCCTAAAATGATGAAATGAAAAGCTCACCTTGCAAAACAACATTTGATGAGACATTGTCGCTTTGTTTTCGAAAGTCTTTCTCGTTATCATAAGTACATAAGATTTCTGGAGCCATTTCTGATTCGTCAATCATTCCGAATCCATTAACAGTTTTTAAACTTAAGTCTGTTTAAACTTAAAGCATTGGTCGCAGAGCGAGCTTGAGCGAATTTAAATAAAATTGTCAAGGTGTTGTTAAAAGCTCGGAACTTGTCATGTCGACCTGAAACCTGAAGCTCAGATTATATGAATCTTAACAGAACTTAACCTGTATTGACCTGTTTTTACCTGACCTGAGCTTATCTGATATCTAAAAATCAGGAAAAATTCAGGTAGATTAGGTCAGATTACAGGTACATCCGGGATTTTTTCAGACATACCTGAAATCTGACCTGATTTTTCTGAATTTTCACTTAAATTCAGGTCAAATATTTCGAATATTTTAGGGTCGACCTGAAAATCAGGTTCAGATAAAGGAATATCTTACGATGATTTTCCGTTGTTTTCTGTAGTCTGAACAGTAGGTGATTGAACAGGAGTCAAAAGAAAATTGGTTTGCAAAAATTCGGAAATTTACACCAGATGAATTTCTTCATATATCATCGTCACCTGTTAATATATAGTGGTATATTCTACTAGCAGCGCACGCGTACCGTACACCCATATAATCAATGATTGCATCGTAATTTTAAACTGATGAAATTCAGTTGCACAAATTCGGCACGATTTTTAAATCGGTTCAATGAACAGGCGAAATTTTGCATATTTTGCTGCAAGACTTAAAAAATACCGTTGTGTCATGCCAGCAAGTCTTTTGTTTCTTTGAGTAAATAATTTGCGTTAAAGTCTTGTATAATCTGTCTATATATAATGATAAAATCTATAACTTCTCTTGTTAAAAGTATTGGCTAGTCTTAGATACTAAATCTTGTACTTCTTTAACTTAACTAAGCATTCTTCTATATAAGAGACAACTAGTCTGGGGTTAATCGTTTATTGTTGTCGTTGTTGTCGATAACAGATGACTCATTTTGTTTGTCTCGTCTCATTATCTGATGATTTGTGACGCGTTAACTTTTTTCCATTAAAAAAATTGAAATCTGAAATTGTTTTTACCCATTGTATTGTCGTGTTAATAAATTTATTTTTCTTTCTTTTCAGGTAAGTGTCACAAATGTGATCTATTTTTCATCTCACAAATTTCTCTCATGTCACGTAAGTTTAAATTATTAATACACTATTCTCCAACGTCGGATGAAAGTCGAATCACTCGAGAAAAAAAAACGCCTCACAGACCTAATCATCAATCAAGGCAGTTTTTTTTCTTCTTCTCTTCATCTCGGTATAACTAACATTTTTCTGTACTTAATAATCGATTACCGAATAGTACCTAAATTACATTTACGCCGCGATTATACAAGAAGGGCCGTGCACGTTTTAATTTGGTGTGAATAATGCAGTGCACTTACTTTTGAGATCAAAGCATCAGTAATTGAACTTTTTTTTCCCCGAGAAAGAAAAAAGAGAATTCGAATTTTATAATTGTTCATTTCTGTACATTGTAATGTGCCTTTAAGACGGAAAGTATACAATAAATGCTCGGCTCACCGGTATTATATCAAAATAGTCCGATGAAAATTTGAAATGTTTTTTTAAATGGTGAAAATACTTTCTGTGATTTTTGTATTTTCATTTAAATTTTTGACGTTGGTTACTGGTTCCGATGTTTCGATATGTGAAATGTTACGCTCCGGGATATTGTAATTATTTCTGAATTTACCTTTTATGTTCCCATTACTCTCGTACATACATTTCAGTGTTGTTTATACGACACGGTGAATGTAAAATGTGAAATGCATTGCATTTTGAAACTCCTATCGGAGCGTAGTTTTGTTTTTCGTTTACAAAATGAGATATGAATCTTATTACCACACGTGTCGGTTTGGTGTTCGTTTTATTTTTTGTTCAGTTTTTGATTATTACGAATATGAACTCGAAAATATTATAATTGTTAGATTAGGGCATAACATACCATGCATAACCGTGCTGTTATTCACTGCAGAGTAGATAATTACAATTTCGAGTAACTGTATTGGCCTCTCTATCGAATTTTATGTTTAGAATTCGAGAAGAATTACCGAAATTCAAAAGATATTCTATCTGTGAAATGAAACGCTGCCAATTTTGTCGTCCAATGATTGTCTACAATTTCTCTCTAGGATATTGAGATCATCTACCACAGTTGATTCACTTTAACCTTTACGGATACATCATTGATGTGCTATTTATTGGGATAGACTTCGAATCTACTACTTCATCTAAAAACATTTTCGATAAGTCTATGTTCGACACGTTGAAGTGAAATCTTTCACCTCATTTGTTTAATCATTTATTTTGCTATATAAGTTGGCAAACGTTAGCTGAAGCTTATTATTTCATTTTGTCGTTGTTGTCAACAACATATGATAAATTCGTCGCTAATCATTATTTGACAAGCTTCTGTCGATTATAATTCAGTTAGAAGCTTTCTGAACAGCCTTAATGTCACGTGTAGAAAGGATGGATCACCAGGTAAAACTTCTTACCATCTCTTATACATCCGTTGAAACATTCAGCTTTGATTGAAGAACGACGATATTATCCGTCTGCATAGTAAATTAGTTATGGAAATTTCCAAATGTCTTACTCCAGCATTCATTAATTGCGAACAATCCTATAGTTTCATGTTGAGTGCGAGTCTCATTCCATCCTACGAACTTCGATGTACCCGAAGCCCCTAACTTGTGCAGGCTGTTGTATTTTATCAGAATAATCTAACTAACTCACTCAGAACATTGATACACTTTAGCCTAAGGTCACCATTTCCAGGTCCTATTTTCAATAATTTAAATTCTCTAAATTACAGTCGACGTCAGTGAAATGTAGACCTGAATTTTCTTCAGCTGTTTTTCAGCTGGTCCGTTCATACGAACATAAGTGCCTACATTTACAGCTGAAAAACAGCTGAAGCAAATTCATGACTAAATTTCACTGACGTTTATTGTATCAAACGAGCCATCAGAACAGTCGGAGCGTTTGCTGCGACTGAGCCCCGTACAAACCCGTATATCTATTGCGTACGTGACCCTAGCGCGTCTGTCACCCTACTTTGACCGTAAGCCTATTGCGCCGGTTAATGTAGTTAAAGTAAAATTATTATGTAATATGTACATCTTATAAATTGCGCATAGCGCAATTACGAAGCCCCGTACGACGTTCCTTTCAAATGAAACAAAAATTTCAAATCGCCCTAAAATTTTATTTTTTTGAAGGGCCTAGTATCGGCCTCAGTCCGAGGACCCAAATTTAAAATTTTTTTCAACTAAATTCTATTCGGCCTTTGATTACCTTCCAAATGAAACAAAAATTACGAAAAACGGATGAAATTTGCTCGAGTTATATGTAAAATACACATAGGGCCCTAGTATCGGCCTCAGTCCGAGGACCCAAATTTAACTTTTTTTCAACTACATTCTATTCGGCCTTTGATTACCTCCCAAATGAAACAAAAATTACGAAAAACGGATGAAATTTGCTCGAGTTATATGTAAAATACACATAGGGCCCTAGTAGTGGCCTTAGTCCAAGGACCCAAATTTAATTTTTTTTTCAACAACATTCTATTCGGCCTTTGATTACCTTCCAAATGAAACAAAAATTACGAAAAACAAATGAAATTTGCTCGAGTTATATGTAAAATACACATAGGGCCCTAGTATCGGCCTCAGTCCGAGGACCCATTTTTTTTTCAACTACATTCTATTCGGCCTTTGATTACCTCCCAAATGAAACAAAAATTACGAAAAACGGATGAAATTTGCTCGAGTTATATGTAAAATACACATAGGGCCCTAGTAGTGGCCTTAGTCCAAGGACCCTAATTTAATTTTTTTTCAACAACATTCTATTCGGCCTTTGATTACCTTCCAAATGAAACAAAAATTACGAAAAACGGATGAAATATACTCGAGTTATATGTGAAATACACATAGGGCCCTAGTAGCGGCCTTAGGCCAAGGACCCAAATTTAATTTTTTTTCAACAACATTCTATTCGGCATTCGATTACCTTCCAAATCAAACAAAAATTACGAAAAACGAATGAAATTTACTCGAGTTCTATGTAAAATACACATAGGGCCCTAGTAGCATTTCACTTCTAAGGCCCTAACTCACGGTCCACACACCCGATTTTAAAAAACTTTTTTTTCCTGGATTGGTATTGACAATACCTATCATTTGCCGTGTCATTTACATTTCCATCGTTTATTTTGCCATAAATATCACCAAAAGACCTTAAATCACTTAGGTGGCCCTAACTCACGAAGGGCCGACCCGAATATGCCCATCTTCGAACTTAGCCTCACTATTTCGACTATCTTTCAGGGAAAAAATTTTTTGAAATCGGATTTGATTTACTCAAGATATCGACGTGACAGACGGACAGACGGACAGACGGACAGACGGACAGACGGACAGACGGACAGACAAAATTTTTATTGCAGATTCGTCATCTATGAACATAGGCAAACACTTTGCCCTTACCGTTTGCTTCGAATTCCATCAATTACACACGGCATCGTAATCCTATAAGCCCCTTTGTACTTCGTACGAAATTTTTCGTGTATGTGGTGCAGTAGCTATTTTAGGGGAAAAAAATTCCAACTTTTGCAGAGTGTTTTCAAAAAGTTACAACGATAGACTTCGAAGATATGGGTGTCGTTGGGTAGGTAGTGACCTCTACTATCCATGACACCATGAACCTACCGCGGCACGACTTTCGTTGAGCTTCAATTTTGATTGAAGTATACTAACACAAAAATTCTCTATAATTCCACTTTTCTTCGCGTCTATTTCAATTTTTCTGACGTATGTGACAATTTTAAATCAGGGCTGCAGTTACTGGCACCTTACGCTTCGGGAAATTTCGTTTAGGGCCTATAAAATTTGAAACAAAACCAACTGATTCAATTGTGTCATATGTTCCTCGGGTATCTCCAGACTTCCTAGTATGGCCAGTGCGGCACTGTATCAAGTGTTTACTAGCATATTAGAATCATATTTTGTACTTTAGCCACTTACCGGAAGGATTTGGAAATATGTCGAATTTTTCGTATTCGTACATTTGTGAAAATTTTCCAAATCCAAAGTCGTGCCGCGGTAGGTTCATGGTGTCATGGATAGTAGAGGTCACTACCTACCCAACGACACCCATATCTTCGAAGTCTATCGTTGTAACTTTTTGAAAACACTCTGCAAAAGTTGGAATTTTTTTCCCCTAAAATAGCTACTGCACCACATACACGAAAAATTTCGAAATGTTTTAAAGGCCAGCTTATGCGGCGTCAACACCTCTACCAATGACCATAATTTCAGATAAATGCGTTACGTATTCTTGGTGATATGCAACAAAAACTATTTTGGTCACCCTCGCGCAGTACATTTTTTCATGATTTCTGGCGTGAAAACATAATTATTTCGAGGATTTTTTTGTTGCAAATGACTCAGGAGGATCAGCTGAATCGATTACTGTGTACCCGCCGAAAATCGCTGATGGCTTGTTTTCATGTTTCATACAACTTGGTTGAAGTTTTGGCGAATTGACTCTTAAATTTGAGAATTTCGAGAATTTTTGGAGCATTTCAAGAATTTATAACATCGAAAATAGGCCAGGCCCAGGTATTTGCTGTTTACTTAGTAGAACGAAACATTGCCACTCCGTAACCATGAATTGATCGGCTTAATTCCAATGAAGAAAGAGAAATCCTTTCAACAATGTAGCGAATTTGTGTAATTTTCAGCTATATGCAAATGTAAATCAATTTGAATTTTTCGAAAAAAATACTTGAGAAATTCAAATCATGGGATTGTTTAACACCTTTTAATTTAACTTGATCATGAACTTATGACTGGAAAGTGAGTTGCCAATTAATGAATATTTTAGTGCTACTGAAAATTTCTTTATTATAACGTGTGTAGACGAAGAAGAAGAAAAAATATTTTTGTGTTTTTAATTCTCGGTTTTATTTGAAATTAACAGTTTTCAATTTCTCTCTCTCTATGTGGAATTAAATGCAGTTTTTGCAGTGTGCATGAGAATAATCATAAATTTAACACGTACAACTTACTCGCTGGATGTATATAATACAATAAATATACTTGTTTGGCATATTATACGTCCATTATAAGTTGAGTTACATAAAAAAATAGTATGCAGTGATTTAGTCGTTTGTTCAAAATATATTTTAATTAAAGTAGAAAGTTCTCACATTACATGCAACTAAAAAAAAACCGAACTCGGAATGAAGTCTGTACAATTGAACGTATTTAAACAACAATACACAAAGGGCATGAACACATTTATTAGGCGATGTTGTAAAGCAATAATAACAATAACACATATCGAAGAAGAAGAAGAAGAAGTAAAAAAACACACGAACGGAAAGTAAAATGAAAATAACACTTTTCTTGAGTTCAAATCGAGTCAGTTGGTTAACAACTTTTTTGCGGTCTCTACAAAATGGTGTGTGGTAAACGGTTTAACGGTTCAATCAAATTGGTGGATATACACACCGAACAAGTGAAGGGATTTTCTATCATTTCAATTTTTTGATTACTCTCCTCCGAGATTTGATTGTTTTTTGTATTATTTGGATTGTAATGTTTGTTTGATTGAGCCATAAACTTTTGTTCGCATTAGGATTGCACGAATCAGAAATCATTGAAATTGAATTTTGATTGAAAAGTTTTGAATTGAAAAATGTTAGAATTGAGTAACGTAAAATCAGACTTTCAGTTTATCGCTTTCTAATGGACCGAGAGCTCACTTGTATATCAGTCCCTCATGAGACCTACGAAACCCATGTGCAATTGTTACATTACCCGACACGAAAATCATTTGTTCTACGACTTCTATTTTTGAGCCCTAGAAAGGCCATAACGAAGGTAGCACTAAGGTAGTGCAGGGACACATCGTAGAAAGTCTGGTGTCAAAATGAAGGTATTGGTCCCAAATGACCCATTAAATACATAATTCAAAAATGCCTAACGTGTCTGAGAAGTCAACCTGACAAATTTCGTACTTGTCTGGCAAGACCTTCCAAAGCCTTCAAACAAAAATTTTATTTTTAATTCCATTCGTCATTTCGACACCAAACCACTGCCTTATGAGAGATGTGTGAGAGATGAGAGATCGACAGAGGAATGCATTTTTTTGACTAAAACATACTAGGATTTCGAACTGTGTCTTTGCTTGTCCAGAGCCAGTTAAGGTGGCATTCGATGCTGGGGCATCATAGCTAAGCCACGCACACTCCCCGAACAAAGTGTTCCAGAAATGATATTGCTTTCCAATGTCTGTATTTTTTTCATTTTGACTAAAACGTATTGTGTACGCCTCTTAAAGTCTTCTGTTTTACTTGATTCAGAGCTGTGGCTATTCTTGAAAATTACGATTTAAAATCTCTGAAAGATTTGTTGGTACAACACCAATAATTGATCGATTATCTATCATTCACCGAATTACAGTCACGAACAGCGAACCACTGGTTCTGTAATCACAAGCGCCTTGGGTGCCACTTGTCACTCTCCAGTATATTCGTCTTTATTTTTAGTCCGTTTACCAATGGTAAACTTTACCATATATCGTGGTAAGTGCTTCTCTCTTAGAAAACAACGTAAATATCACGGAGAAGCTTCTTCTAAATGCATGCTTCTGCAGGCGATTAATCAGTTTGAAAGTGGTGTGTGCAAGTTATACCAATTAAATTCAATTATTTTAATCAAAACTATAATTTTCACCTACTTGATTTAGTGGCAGAGCCCTATAACACACTTGTGCAAATGCACCAGCCAGTCCTGCGGCAATGTTATGTTAATCATTTGAAACGCCAACAATTGCACGATATTTAATACCATTTTGCCAACGTTTAAGATTGATATGGCAATTAGTTAAAATCTTAACACATTACCGGAGTGTAATAAAACGAATGTTATACACAAACACACGGTCTTCTTTCTACACTTAGTTGATCTATACAAATATGGTAATTTACGAGATGTTACCTATTGGCAGAGAATTGAACAAAAAAAATCTTCATTTCATCATTCTAAATGGTTTTTAATAAAGGCAAACGTTTTTTGATGCATGACCGTTGATATGAATGATTTTCATTCGGTTTGAATGTTAATGCTTAGCGTGAGAGAAATATATAATTTCAGAGTCTATGAGCATCGTACGGGTTTTTTTCTGTTCATTTCTTAAATCACCTTAGCAATGGCAATTAAATGTTTCATTCATTTAGTCCAATAAGTGCAGACCACGATATCATTTTCCATATTTGCCCGCTCATCAGTAGCACAGGCTTATTTAATCCAACAATTTGGTAGATTATAGTCTTAACTTCTGGGAGTTCAGAACTGCGATAGCAAGTGTAGAGACTGTGATTCATACAAAAAGGAATTGTCTCTGCGAATTGCATTTTGGAAAGCCTGACGCTGTTCGTCCGTGAGGGTGAATCGCCTCTCACTTTGGCTGACCCGAAACTGAACTTTGACTCGAACCCGGACCCTTCCCATAAGAGAATAGTCATCAGCCATCGCAGGCAAATAGTCCCCTTAAAGAAGCAAATTATATTCAACGGATTCTACTAGTGCCACCTTAATGGAGTTTCCTGCCTTCATAACGACTGTGGTATTTGAGGGTGTCTGCGAATGACGACTTCGTATCAGTGAAAAGGCGAGCTGTAAAGCTATATTCTGTTCCCTATTATTTCTTCACCCGCAAACTTTGTAGTTTGTTATACAATTTAACATTTCGCTTTCGACGGTGTTATTACACAGGTTCACTTTCATTTTCGTCTTGCGATTCCCTCAATTTTAAATTTTAATCTAAAATCGTTTCAACCATCTGTTGCAATAGACAATGAAAATTATGTTACATTTTACAACGGTTTATTAGACATACACCGAACATGAATGTGCAACAAAACATCGACCTCTCATCAATCCAAAGCACTTCGATGCAACAAAATCACAATTCATCCACATAAAATTGCAGAAAAGAAACTGCAACAAAATAAGCACACCAAACCACCGAAACACAATTTGCATTTGAAATAATACGAAATGTACGAATGAGCCATTAGCCGTGTAGATATAATTTCCATTTGTTTCGTAATGCAGTGGAATATAAACCGATGGAAATTTAAAAACGAAAAGAATCATCGACACAAAACCTGTGAACTCTCTTATAAATCGTTTTCATCATCTTTCGGTTAATGTAACAAAGCCGTTTACGTCTGATGCTGGTTTTGCAGAAGTCTCTGCAGTCACATCTTAATGGTATACACATTTCCAAATCGAAATAACGAAACACTTCCTCATATTTTCATATTTGCGATGAATTTTCATTCATGTTTTTTATTTGTTCCTCTCTGATTTAACTGTTTTTTGGTCGATTGTGAAGATGTTTCTTTCTTCTTCAATTTTATTATTGTTTCGTTAACAGTTTTACGTTGAAGAATGTTGTTGGTCATTGTTATTTTTTCTGTTTATTTCTGAAACAGTTGCTAGATATCTATTTCGATATACAGACCAAATTAAACTCGAAAAAAATATTTATCATAACGATATCTACTTCCACGATGAATGTGATGATTTACGTTTATGGTATAGACGATGTATGCCTCTCACAATGACATATTAGCACCATTACAAAAGGCCTCTTAATTTTAACATTTTTAATTGCACACAGAATTTGTCTGAAATGTTACATCGATTTATGATGAAAGGCATTAGCTTTCTTTCATTATACCTTTTTTCCACATTCATTTTCATTAACGACAGACGATTTAATGATGGATCCATTAAATATTCCGACAATTTTTCGATGAATTGGGATTCCCGTCCTAATTGTTTCTATATATCGTGCTGTTTGCGTGTGTACAATAAAATCTTTATTAATGTAAAAAATGAAATTAGAAATCGAAGAGAGGTTAAGGTTGTGTTAAGTTGTGGGAGGAGTACATGGCACATTTTTAGCAATCTTAACTTTGAAAAATTCTAAAAATATCGAAAAATTAGGAACATTCCAAAACAATTCAGGGGAATTCCGAAAAAATCGAGAAAATTCCGAACAATAACCGGAATTTGGAATTTTCGGAATCAAAATTGCCAAAAATGGGTCCTGTAATGGTACGGTGTAGTATTGTTCTGAAAAATCGACGACATTTCTATCGAGCACTTTCTGAAAAAACAGAGAGTTCCTGGCGAAAAGGGAGTAATCAAAGCTTTTTCAGTAACTCTCCGCTTCTTCAGAAAGTCGTCGAATTTTCAGGACAATTGGTCTTGTATAGCCTTAATCGATACTTATATTCATCACTATACTTTTACTAATCGATGATTAATAAGGCCCTATAGATATTAGGATGAGACTTCTTAAACGTTTCCATCGGTTGAAAAAAAAAACTTTTTCTACAATAAGACTTCCTTATCCTTACATTCAACAAACGACGAACCTATCACGACATAATCATTACATCTACTACTTCTGTTCTTTCAATGACTTCGTATCGTTCGGTACAAAATCTGTTACTTCATCAGTTTTCCACATATACTTTCTTATAAAACAGAACACTGACTAGTTTAATGCTTATTTAGATCACTTATCTCGACAACAGATGAGCGAGTTACGAAAATATTCTCATCTTCCGTTTTATTAGTTCCACGTACATAGGAGTAGCGCTTGTCTTTACGTTTCTTCAGTTCTGCACGTACGTGTGAGTGAAACAACTTTCGGTCCAAGAAGAAAACATTTTGTAACTGAAATTGGAAAAATCGTCCATTAAATTTCATTGGGATTTGTATTACAAAAATTGCTACGTTGACTACTGAATAGAATTTCTTTTTTCTCGATTCTCAACCAATGTGAGCTACCTGTATCTCTCATGTCTTGATGAAAACAATTCGATGTGTGAATTTTCTTCCTTTACTTCTTTTAAGACAATGCTTGACAGACATTTCCTTTTCACTCGTCTGCCTTAGTTGATCTAATGCAGAAAACAATTTTTGCACAGTCATTGATACAGTTGTAACGTTCAGAGTGGTTTCCATGTCACAGACGGTTTTTTAATAAATTTTATACTTTAGGCACTTTCAATTAACTTATCTATTCGGATATAGCGAATAAAAATAGAAAACAAACGCCAATCACGTTTTATATTTTACGATCTTTATACCGTCAACACCGTCAATTAAATACACCAGCAACAAATTGAGACAATAAGACAAAATCCAAACAAAATATAAATTTTTGTTTTGGTATCCATTCAATCTGTAATCAATAGACATTAAATTTTCACTATCACCGTAGTCATATCGTATGTTTGAATTCGCTTTGACAACGAAGGAAATAAAGTGTCGGCACGTCTTTAACATAATGAACGGGTATGTCATTAAATTCAATTAAACTTTTTTTTCTCTCTCTCTTTAAACTTCATAAATATTTTCGAAAAACAAGTTTCGATTATGTGATAAGTGTAAGGTAAGATCATCTGTTATCATATCACATATCACAAAATGTATAGTTTTATGTGGCTGTGATGTGTAATATAGCGTGACTTAATGGTATATATCTGTACTCGTTTACGATTTATTATTATTAAAAGAAACTTCAATTTAATTGAAATTACAGTGTCTGGTAATGGGTTACAGTTGGCGCAAGTCTCTGTGCATTGTATCATAATTTCATTAGATGGTCATGTGTCGATATCGGAGCGTTTTTAACGTTATTGGTAGATTAATTTAACGATGCACAATGGGTTCATTTTACAATTTATAAATTTTATTTAATTCGAAATGGTCTTAAGAGTGCTGGTGGTTTGTTGTAAGACAACAGACTTTATTAGCGGAATTTCTGTCTTATTCGTTGAAAACATATCACGAAGGTGATCTGTAAATTTAGCTTTTCATTTTAATGGTAACGTCTTATGTAACACAAGAAAATGTTTTCGGTATTTTGTATCATAGACGGATTACTGTGACTGTACACTGTACACATAGCAACGCGAAAGAGGCCTGATTCAAATTTTTGTTTGTATTGTCAAACTTGACAGGAAAATGAATGAAAAGTCTGAGTCAGGTCTGCATTGCGTCTCTAAATGTGTAGGCTAATTTTGTGAAATTTTTTTCCATTTTTTCTTGAAGTTTCCAATATTTTCCTAGATTTTCCCTAACTTTAAAAAAAATCTTCGGAAAATTAGAAAGAAAGTAGGAAAGCTCGGGAAAATGTGGGAAAGTTTAGGAAATTGTTTTCCCAAAAATAGTCCACTGCAGCTAGTTAGTTTTCAACTAATTTGCTTTATGTTTAATATCGCAAATGTTTGCATGCGATGTAAAGCACCTTAAAGTGGCCTTATCAAATTCCCTTGAACTACTATAACAAGGGCTACATTAATCGGGACAAATAGAATTTCCTGTGTTTATACATTCTATGTTATCTTCACGTTGATTTAAATAGTTGTGAACGAGCTGCAATGACGAAACTTATGAGTTTTTCCTGGGACTATGCTATTGGCTTAAACTCATCTTTTATTGGCCAAATGGCATATTAAATTAATGAAAATAATTTTCCTTTCACCCTGTTGAGAATCGTCTCAACGGCGTATCATAAGGGAGTTCAATCTGATAGTAACTTGAAACACGATCCAATTGATGCTTAACAATTTATTGATCAGTTTCCACGGTAAAGAAACTTCAAATTGCTGTATGAAAGAAATAACAATTTTGTAAGAAAACTACCTCAGGAAATCAATTACAAATCAATCTTACATTTAGTTTCCCTTTGATAGAACGACTACGTTTCTTAACGGCTGTATATGCGTGTGCGTGCTCTTTGGCTAATCTAAATGCAAATCTACTTTAGTACTGAAATTTTCAATGCGACGACCAAACAAATTACCTGAATTCGTTCACCTATTAGCTAAGAACAAATTCGTCGCCGTTTCTTCAATTCAATAGAGACGTAAGCCTAAAGTAAAGAAAAATCTTCAATTTCACGCACATGGTACGCCATCACATTTCAATCGTTTTACCTTTACAGCTAGTCTCGCAAATTAGAAAAAACAAATGAAACGACGTTAGCACACACGCACCACAGTTAAAAACGATTTCTCCTTATCTCTAATCACTTCGATAACTTCTGAATAAATTTGGATTTTAATTTACTACGAGCGACTTCGTTCGTATACTATGCGACTTATAGTTAGAAATTATTTTCTTTTTCTTCTTCCGGGAACCGACTTGTCAGTTCATCTGACAATACTTCAGGCGAAATCATATGACTCAGATCAGTGTTGACATCCTTTGACTGCTGCACAACACACCCTTTAAAAACGGGAAACATATCACGATATATTCATTCGTTAAATCTACTAATTCGTTTATTGATATTTTTGATACGAAATCTCTTACTTTATTTGTTATAACGTTTGTTTTACTATTAAAGAGGGTGTTCTTTGGAGCTAATTGCTTATTTTTGTCACAGTTGTCGATAACACATGACTGGTATTTGACAAGTTACTATATAGTCCAGGTGCTTGTGTCAGAAAAAGTGACTCCACTCACCTTGTAACTTTCAAAATTTTTTTGATATAGCACAGTGGAAAAGTTTGGAACTAATTTTTTCCCCGGAAAATGGAAAACCGATTTTCCGGCCCGAAAACCCATTTATATGAAAAAATTAAAAGTCAAATATCTCCTGAAGTAATGAGTCTCTTTCAAAAAACTTTTTTTTTCTGAAGAGGGTCATCGTATGCCTACATTTTGTGGAACAACTTTTTTTTGGGTGACTCCAGATGGCGTTGGTATCGGTACTTTCCTAAAAAATGTACCGGAAAATTACACAACTTTGTAGACTGATAACTTGACCAATTCTTAGTCCATTTTGATGAGTAAGGAAAGTTTGGAAAGGTATAAGTAAACTCTTTCCAAATCTGCCCCGCGGAGCTTGAGCAGATTTGTGGTTCCCAAGATATGCGCCAGGATTCCCACCTACATCCAAATTTAAGTTTTCGTTAAATTTGTAACATTTTTCCTTGGTATTATTGTGACAATTTAAAAATAAAAACTCGACATTTTTAAATAGCAATTACGTAGGCATCATTTCTCATACCGGTAATTGATAAGTATCTCTTCCTGGTTCTAGAACTCAGAGATTTATAATCAAATGCAATTATTGAGATCGTCAGAGTTCAGTTCCTATGTGTTGGGCACTCTTCACTCCAGAAATCGATACCTATATCTTCCAAGTTCTAGAACCTACAGATTCAACGAACTTCCATCTCACTTTTTGCTCTATTTCATGAATATTCGTCATAATTAAGACTGTCAGAGGTCAATTCCTATTTGTTGGGCACTCTTCACATCAGAAATTGATAACTACATCTTCCTAGTTCTAGAACCTAGAGCTTCAACGAACTTACGTACTAATAAGTGAATTATGTATAAATCTGGACTGGAAAATAGTTGATCCAAATATTTTTTCAGTCTTTAACAACATATACATTAGTCTTCTAAACTAAACTGTTTAGCATTGACACCCGTATCATGATAATAGCCGTCCAATCTATTACTTCTTTTGTTGAAAATGAAGACTAGTTTTTGAAATAAATTTGTTCTGTCGTTTTACCATACGTATTTGCGTAGAAGCCTAGCCAGAGGTGGTATCTTATTTTAAGCGTCGTTGGCAATCACAGTTGATTAACCGTTCCTAGAAGATTGATTCAATTTCAATCATCCGAAAAGAATTTTATTTTTCTCCTTTCCATCAAACACATTTCGAATCTACACTACCGCATTGTCCATGACCTATAACACATCTCATCTAGCACAGAATCCCAATGTTGCGCATCCTGTACAACAATCGATTTGAATTTTATGCCGTTTACAGTGTATGCACTCATGATGCCAGCATGTTCTTTATTACGAAATGAAAGTGAATTATTGTAATTTCAAATATTAGCTGATTCTGTCCGTTATTTACAGTTTTATATTACCAATCCCAAAGCGAAAGAAATGAGTAAATGCAAGCCATAAAAACCGCAATAAAGCAATTAAAATTATCATCGCTACAAATTTATGATCGAAATCAAAATATAACGAAAATTGGTCTTGGGATTAAATGCTTATAATGTGTGCATGCAATGGGTAAAGAGAACCGTTCTTTTTCATTCGTCTTGGCGTGATATACATTTTTTTCTATGTGAAATTAAACGATCAATGAGTTTTCTAAATCAAAACGATTTTTTACAATTGCACTGGCATTAAGGCTTTATGATTTTATTGAACATTGTAAACCGTGTGACTGCCGATTCGGAAACTTTATAACATCGTACCCCTCATTCTCTCTCTGTCTCTCATCTTATAAAAAATGACAGTACAAAACAGCTGAGTTAGTTGTTGTATGGAATCTGCATAACCTGCTGTATTTACCATGCAAGTGTTATGTATATAAAGCACAGAAAAATTTGTTGATAAAATGTATAATGCGAGAAAGAAGAAAATTACAGGTTCATAACACTCTCAGTGAAAGAGCGGAAAAAGAGGTAGAAATTGGGTAGGAGGTTAGCAAGAATTGTGTATACCATACAGCACAAAGAGAGAATGTTGAAAAAGAGATACGCGCAACTGAAAAAAAAGCTTTTCGAACATTTCCACTCGAGTAACATGAAGATTTTCCAATGCGATACCGCAACTTTGTTTATGAGGCAGACAAGAGCGGGAGTACACTCACAATGTTTTCGTCTATATACGTTCATATTCATCGAATGTACTGCGGCGTCGTACTCTCTTTTATAACACTTTATATAAATGCCCACGGCTAGTTAATGGATTTTAGTCTAAATTGCGACGCTGTTCGGTTTGTTTGTATACAGAGCTAACTAAAACGTTAACAGAGAAAATTGTTTCCATTGCACTTTGAAATAAAAAGGAAATTTGATTGTGAAAGAAATTGAAAGAAATTCGTTTGGACTCACACAGAAAAGTTGTGGTGCGGTTAACATACACTTTTTTCCGAATTTTTATTTGGTTAATTTTAGTAATCAGCTGATGGGTCTTGCAATTAAAACAGAAACTTTCAAAGGTTTCCGGCATATTCTCATAACAATTTGATGTGACGTGACAGATTTTCACTTTGGGATTTCAATGAATAACGAAGCCCATTTTTGATAATTTGAATTTTCCTGTCAAATTGACTGACTGTTCTGGAAACATCAAATAAATTGAACATTGAACAAACTTGTCGATCTACCGCTCAATTTTGAAATTTAAGGAAACATTCTGCTTCTACGACATTATTGTGTCTAAAATTGTGTCCTGTGTTGGAATGCGATAAAATTCTCTCTTATATCTCAGCGATATGTTTGTCCTTCCACATCCCAATATTTATCTCTTCTTTTGGAGCATTTCCATAGACACAGTTTCAAGGTAAAATCAAATTTATTCTCAGCATCCTTTGCATCGAAAACCTTGGACCATATACTCCATGTTGTCCTATTCATTCATCGAGAGACAAATGTCATTTGGGAATATTAATTTGAAAGATTTTTCGATCGCAAAACTCATCCGCGTTAATTGATTTTTCAATAAAGAAACCAAATCTATTCCATTTAGCAGGATCATTGACCGAAAAACTGTAATTACGTGTTTGCTGTAAGTGTGATTGTCGGCTTAAAATCAGTGTTCAGATGCATCAAAATTTTTGATTAATCGATTGATTGCTGGTATATAAATTACAAGAATATTTGAACGAATTTACATTTTTTGCGTGTGAAAAAATCTAAATAAAACCAACGACAGAAGAAATGGCTACCTATGCAGCATTTAAACATATCGAATTGTACAATGTTGGAAAAGCGAAGAAAAGGTAATTTTAGTGCCGTAAATAGTGAAGTGTAGGTGGATGAAAGGACGTTTTGATTTAATTTGATTAGCCAACAACAGCAAACCTTTGTTCGAATTTACAATTGATTCGCTGAAAATTGTTTCCAATCCGAGCTTAATCGCTGTAAAGTGATAAATCGTGCTGGATCCTTTCTTACACCAAATAATAAGAAATGTGCTACCGCTCGAAGAAAAGTGAATTCCGTCATGGTTAGCATTTGGGGAGCCTTTGTGTTTCGTATTTGTAGTTCAGTAACGTCAAATAGAAAAAAAAATCCGAGATTTTTTATGTTAGGACATTTCGAGCCGAGTTGCTTTCGTATATCTAACAAAAGGCAAAAAATCTAAATCTAGTACTTCATTTGTTAAATGTAACGATATGTGTGCAAATACATTACAGAATATCCCAAATTAGTAAACTTTTCTTCTAATGTGACAGTTGCTGAAGCAAAACATCGATTTTTTTGGACGTCGACATCCTTTGTTCTCATTAAATTTCTTAAAGAAGCCCTTCAGAGTAAATTTTATGAAAGCCGCACTTCTTGGACTAGACGTACAAAAAGTACAGTACGGACTAAGTCGTATGCGTTAAATGGATGAAATTCAAGACTTGCGCTATCCATCGGTAGAGACTCGTCTTCTTTTAAATTTTATTTCTAAAAATATTACAGTAAATGTCAGTGAAATTTAGACATAAATTTGCTTCAGCTATTTTTCCGATGGTTCACTCATAAATACAAAACTGCTGATACGTCTTTAAACGGTTTTACCACTACCTCGTACATGCATGTATTGCGAACGTATAAGGACTTCTGTTTATATGAGTGAATCAACTCAAGAAAACTCATGTCTAAACTTCAATGATTTCAACTGTAGAACTTCAATAAACAGGCTAAAATTGTTTAATAAGCCAGTTGCATTAAATGACCATTACTACAGTAAAGTTAATGTTCTCAACGTCCACTAATTCCACCAATAAATCGTCTTATTGCCGCATTTTAATTCCCCGTCTAACAATGCACTCCATTATGGAAATAATGGAACAGAATTCCATCATAAATCCATGACTTAAATATTAATGTTCTTCTATTGTACGGCGGAAAGCTAAGCATTTAATTAACATGTGTATAGTTTCGATAACACGATCAATCAATCGTTATTAGAGGTGTTTTTTTTTGTCTATTTCTCTTTAACGATTGAAACCTCGCATTACAAACATTTCAACACGATCGACTCTATTTATTAAAAGGTGCGGCAGACCATGATTTAAACGAATCTATAAAAAAAACGAAGAAGTAAATAACATCAACAAACTGAAAAGGGTAATGCGCCCATCCTAATCCCAGTTTATAAGAAATAAAACATGGGAATGCATACTCTAAGCCATTGCCATGGTTATGTGTATATGTTTTCAATAAAGCCACAAATCACTCCGTTTTTTTTATACAAAACGAAAACTCCATCGATTTGTACTTGCAACGAAACTAAAAAAAAATTGTTTAGAATTTCGATGCACTGTTTTCTCCAAGGGTATTCCAATTTAGTCACCTGAGTGTGCATGTTAAACCGAGAATCATACTGTAATTCAATATGACTGCTAGTTGCATTATCGTTGGGCTAGAGAATTTTGTTTCACTTGGAACGTATATAACCAAAATTATACAGTGAAATATGGTGCCGCTTAAAATATCCAAAAACTGTTTCGAATTTTGATGTTGTATTTTTAACCATGGCTTGATACCTTGATATTTCTTATATATTTATCCAACGGTTTTTAACTCGTAGCGCATTTATAAATACAAATCTAAAACTAGCGGTGCATTTTCCTGGATGCATCAGGAAACTATAATATTTTTAATGTTTCGTTGTTGTTTTTTTAATGCTGAGCATATACTAAGTGGGAGAGCCATTTCTTCAGTGTGATGGAACGGAGAACGGTGATATCTTTTCCTGGTGAATAATAGACCGTGTGATGGAACAAGCAAAATTGATTTATTTAAAGATGCACATAAGTTTGTGCCGACAGTGTTGCTTCATTCTAAAAATTATTTTGCCGAAATGCTGATAGTACTGCATTGGCTTTCACATCTGGCTTCCGTATATTTTCCATAAAATTTCATTTATTAGTCCATTTATTGTAATTATGGAACAGTAACTATTACGGCAACCATTCTCAATTCGTTTTGATATCACAGCTCTAACAAGAGACATAACTCTACCAAGAGACATAGCTCTACCAAGAGACATAGCTCTACCAAGAGACATAGCTCTACCAAGAGACATAGCTCTACCAAGAGACATAGCTCTACCAAGAGACATAGCTCTACCAGAAGACATAGCTTTATCAAGAGACATAGCTCTACCAAGAGACATAGCTCTACCAAGAGACATAGCTCTATCAAGAGACATAGCTCTACCAAGAGACATGGGCCAACCAAGTGACATAACTCTACCAAGAGACATAGCTCTACCAAGAGACATAGCTCTATCAAGAGACATAGCTCTACCGAGAGTCATAGCTCTACCAAGATACGTAAGATCAATAGATCTACCTCAACAGGTTATAGTCAAATAATAATGCAATGATCTCAGGACTCCCGAACAGTAATTAGTTCATTCAGTCCAATATCAGCTTACCGTATGAAAGTTTGAAAAAACGTTTGCGTTTATTTGGTCATGTCCTTAAGACTTTGGCTTCATCGCCTAGCAGTTGGGCCTATGGTAAAAACTGATTAGTGTTCCGGTGACTTCATGCGACAATTTGTTTGCAATTTTTAGATTCTCTTTTACTTATCGTTTATTTATCTTTCCCGAACTTATAATGCCAGTTCTCTTCAATGCATAACGAACACATTTTGTGACTAACATCAAAAATAGAAAAACTAATAGTCCAATGACGATCGTCACAAAACCAATGACATCCATAGATTCGATTTGAAAAAAATTCAAATCTCTACCATAACCCTGCAACACAGTTTTCGCCGGATGACGCATCGTCCATTCGATCCACCATACAGCGCGCTCTAACGGCGTTTCCTTTTGATCACGGAAAGCGTTCGAATAGATTCGAATTTTTTCTTTATACTGTGGATTCTCCGTCATGAGAAGAATTTTTTCGCAAAGATTCTCGATCGATATGTCGCTGACGTACAGTACTTCTGCTATTCCTTTGTCCACCGCTTTGTGAATGTTCTGATTAAAAAGTTATTGATTAAGAAACCGTTATTCGGTCCAAAATATCAGCTTACCGAATATTGATCGAAAAACAATGGTATTCCTAGCATAGGAACTCCATGCCATATGGCCTCCTGTGTGCTCATAAGACCACCATGCGTAATAAACAGTTTTGTATTTTTGTGGGCTAAACAAAATCAAAGTTAGGGAGGAATGGAAAGGAAACAGGGAAATAAACATGCCTAGAACATCATTTTGTGGGAACCATTTACGAATAACTACGTTGTCAGGTATCCGAATATCGTCACCTTCCAGATCCATTTTCCAAAAGAATGTGAACTCGGGAAAAATCGTAAAGACCTCCAAAATATTCTGTACGATTGACTCTCCCAATTCCTGAGTATTCGCATTCGTTCCCAATGAAAACAATATCAATCCATTGCTCGCCCTGTCAGCAACTTCTCGTAGTTCCTTCAAAGTTCTGCTATTAGACTAAAATGGAAGAAAGTGGAAACTAATGACCCACATTCGGTAGCGGAGACGGCTTCTTAATCTGTAATCCACCAACGCCAATCACATTCGGTGGTAATTGTTGAGCTTCATCTACCACTGGTTCGTAGTTTGTCAAATAAATGGCTGGATCAGGTTCGTCGTCAGTAGCCGAAACTAAATAATTGAACGAATTTGTCTCGTGAATAATTTTCGCTAGCTTCGGGAACGTGTAATAATTCCATATGAGGCTCTCGCACATGTGCATCACAAAATTGACGATCCGTTCAGCAAACGATCCCGGAATCTGCCGATGAAAATATGGTAATGTGTTCCTTGCTGGTATGGTGGCCGTCTTTGTTTTGCGATGAAAAATTGAATTGTCTCGGAACGCTGTCATCGACACCACTGGTGGATTGTTGAACTTTTTACCGAACGACAGTAGACAGCCTCCGGTCATGTAATCGTGAATCAACAGGTCGAACTGAATGTGTGTATTGTGACTTTGTTCGATTGATTTACCTTAAAATCATTGGGGTAGCTGTTCAGCTGTTGCCATCCATTAGACTTTGTCAGGCCCTCACAAACTGCGATAGTTAATTCTGGCGTATCGAAATATTGAAGGATCACGTTCGTGAAACCAATGTCGAAAATGTCAAAATTTGTATCCGACGAGGCCTCAACAGTTTCGTACACTTTTTCCATGTGAATGAAGTGTATGTTATGCTGCGGTTTTTCAGCATCGCATGACGCAAATGTTATATTATGTCCTCTAGCAGCAAGCTCTTCAGCCACTATACGAAGCCTGTGGGAGACACATTCCGACTTTAGACAAAAACTTTGAGTGGAACCGTTGCGTTGGGTCGATAAAATTACCATCGATGATGACTTCGCGATGGAACTTCCGATAGAAATAAAATGTTAGCAGCATAACATGATCGTAATATTAAGGACGACAAAACGACTAAATCAAGCAGCGAGCCCATTTTGTGTCACATTCAAGCGAGTATGTTTACCGAACATAGTTGTAGCACTGCTCAGAGTAGAATTGAAACTGATTAGATGATAATGCGAGTGATGTTGAAGTGACAATCAAACAATTGTTGTAGGGTCATTATGGCTTTAGAATAGGTCATCGGTTGCAGTGTACTTACTGCGACTCAAGCTAATTAGAATTTTGGAAGGACTGCCCGTTTGTGGGGTGGTGCTACGATTTCATTTTGTTCTATTTGCTCTTACGAAGTAGCAAAGGTCCAGTCATTGTGTCGTTTCAGTGCTTAATCTGGACATTATTGTCTCTGTGACTGTTACCATCAGTTTACCCTACTCAATTACTCAATTGAAATTCATGGTTTCATTACACAAATAAATTTCTTTTTGTGTCGCACTTTGTTATTACATATATGCAAGACGCTGTTTGTTTGAAGATTTGGTATGGAGAATGAGAATAACGAGAGAAAGGAGTGTGTCAGTCATTCATAAAACCATACAAAAAATCAAATTACTTGAAGTGTCCATTCTACTTACTCGCAGAATTTGATTTTTTATTTTAGAAAATCACCGACCGACCCCACTATACCAACCAGCCCATTTATTATTTTTTCTAAATTTTTATTTTTGTTATTACTATACTTAGCTGCACGTTTACCATATATTACTACAACCGAGCACACATTCACGTTTCCACTTTACTATATAAATTTACAATGGCAATGAACTTTCCTTCGTATGCACGGAAGATTTTCTGTGTTAAATAATTCACGTTTTTATTTTACTTTTAATTCGTTATTGATGAAGTGTGGATTATAAACGAAATGTGTGCAGTGTAGTATACGTATATACACACACGGTTTGACTTCTATGGACTATATCTGTTCGAATTTATTGGTTGTTTACATAATTTATTTCGGTGCAGGAAGTAAAGTTCTCGATTGATAAAAACATTTTTTAACCAGAGTTAGTTGACCCTTAAGATGATGGTACGTTTAAAATCGGTTGCTGACGGATTTGTTTGGTTCGTAAATCTTTTGGCTTTGAGACCATTAAACAAAAGCTGTTAAGCATTTTAAGTTTATCGTTAAAATCGAATTAAATTTTGGGATTACTGAAGGCAATGTTTGGATTGGGATTATTTTAGTCTGTTGCCATTAAAAGAAAATCCACGGCGGCAGTGATATGCTTAACCAATTGTTGTGGAAAATCAATTGTGGAAAGTCTGGTAAAAGTTGGGACATTTTGCTTTTAAGAAACTGTCGTTCCATGTCCTCTTTGCAGCAATTTTATTCTTTAAGCAAGAACTCTGATGTCCCAGAGACGAGAGACATACTCCTACTTCTATCAAAGATATCTTATCAGTCAGGGCATATTTTCACGAATTCTTAAAAAATATTCACAAAATTCTCCAATTTCTTGAAAACTCTCCACATTCTTGAAAGCTGAATTTATGAAAATTCTTCAAATTTTTTAAAGTTCTCCAATTTCTTGAAAATTTTTCAAATTCTTGGAAAATCTCCAGATTCTTGAAAGTTCTTGATTGCGAATTTTGGAGAAATTTTCGAAAATTCTTGCAATTTCTTTTTGGTTCTCGAAATTCTTCAAAATTGCCCTGCATCAAGTCGACTATGGTCGTTACTACTAATCTAAAAACCAGACCGGCAAAGGAATATTCATCACAAATATTTCTTTTCTCGTCGAGACAAAACCTCTTTGTTTGTTGAGTTAAATTTCTTCTTTTTCTTAATTAAGATTTATTTCCCTAACTGCTGAACGCATCTACACAACAACTGTGTGTGTACTGTTAGATTTTTACATTTTAAATAAATACATTTTTTCCATCTGTAGTTTTGTGCGAATAAAACGTCTTTTGCAATTGAATTAGCTAGCCACATGATGATTTCTGGAAAAGATATCCATCAAAATTATGTGCGAGATTTCTTTTTCGTTGTATCTCTGCTGCTCTGCATATTTTAATAGTCTGATTCAGCTGTGTGAGTTCTCTCGTTTACATTTCATTTTAACACTTATTCCAACTTGCAATGTGGTTCTTTTAATAATTTTTATTATTTTTAGACGAACCAAGAATTGAAACTAAAACTTTTACAGCTCACATTCTATTCAGCTGTCCATTTCAGTTAATTTATTTTAATTATTCCGTTTGTCAAAAGGGATGTGCAATTATGCGACTGTTAATTAGCCATTCGTTTAGTCATTCGTGTACAAAGTGCAATTGAATTACATAATTAAACTGAATGGAAACTTTCTTCCTGTTAAACATCATGCGGATTTTTGCTCTAAAGATAGATCAGTTCCGTGTTCATCCGTCTGCCCAAAAAATAAATTTATTTGATGATGGAAATGTACGTTTAGAAACTTGATTCGTTTATCGTTTCCATGCGATCAACTCCAGAAATACCAGCACAACAAAATGAATTCTGTTACACAGACTTCATATTCCTGCTTTCTAGAAGAATGTTAGACAGGGATACGATGGTATTGATTGAAACTAAGGTAAATAATCAAAATAACACACAAAATCTCACCCTTCATAATTTCGAAAAATTATTCAAACTGAATGTTCTATCGATTTTAATGTAATTTCATGGGTGAGGCCATACAAAAAGTAAAAAAATAAAATTCAACCGAAGAAGCAACACAACCACACACATTCCATGGTTACAACGGACGACCGAAACATGTTGTGATATTGGATCTATATCCGGTGTTAAAACTATGAATTAAAACTCTCCATTCACAGAACGTTCGGTTTTGTTTATTTATATGGTTTAAGTGTAGTGAAAGAACCACCATTCGTATACAAAGGTCGTTCATCAATTTCAATATCAAACTTGCACCAAATGATTCACGATTTAGTCTGAAACCGTAATGTTCAATGCAAATTTCAAAACGAAAACTTTATCTCCTCTATTGCATTAGTAGCAATACGATACGTATGTACAATGTACATACGCCAAACGAAACAAATTTTGTCATTCGATTTGGTTTTCAAAAGAGAATCGATGCGTCAATGCGTTTCTACAGGAAAATGATTATTTTCTAGGTGTTTTACGTTTCGGAAGTAGACTATTATGGTAAAATATGTAAGGTTTTTTTGTTATCGTTTGTATTCTTTTCATAAATTAATATTTTCAGCTCGTTTCTAGCTATACGTACATGGTGGTTAAGAACAATGGCAATGATGAGGGAAAAACATTTTTTAGTTTGCTTTATCTTGATGAAATGAGTGTGTAATTTGATCGTAATGTTTGTGGTGTTCCTATGCAAAGATGTGTATATTTAGCTTATTGTTTAATTTGACGGGGCGGACTGTGTGGTAATACGGAAATATCGAGATTAAAATGCCCGATTCAGTGGAAAGTGGCGGGGTGGTCGTTAGTTAACATAATGCAAAAATTTAATTTGAAACGACGTAGACGTTTGATGTCTAACTTGAGTTTTTAATTGATGGGACCAGAACACGGCAGAGTAAAATAAACCAGGCACGAGCGGTTCATTTTCGAAACGTCAAATAAGGGACCTAATACACGGGATGAAAATGAACTCAAATGAACACTGACATAAATTGTAAAATTTTATTCGCAAAATATCAAGGGCTACTAGATTATTCAGGTCCCTAGTCAAACAAGCGCTCCTGCCTGGTTAACTTTACTCTGTCGTGGACCATAAGCGATGTCGTTTACGACCTTATACTGCATGAAGTGAACGAATTCATGACGTGTTCGTGTGCATTCAATTTGAGCGACGATTTGTAGTTTTATGTCGCCTCACTAAAGACCCGTGTGTGACACGCTCTTCAAGTCTTTCGCTTCTATCAATCTGTTTCAAAATTTAAAATTTTTCCTTCTCTCTGTGAAATTCGGTTCATTCGTCACGTTGCAATGTCATGAGGATAATGTCAACATTGTCTAGTCAGAGGTGGTTTTGGTACAGTATTGAATTTGGACTTGATGACAGATCTGTCTTCTCTGTGGTGCGCAAACACCTCTTTCGAAGGGACTATTTTTGGGAAAACATTTTCCCAAATTTTCTTAAGTTTTTCAACATTTTCTCTAATTTTCCAACCAATCCGGGAAAATATGGAAAAATGCCGGAAAATTTTGGAAAATTCACTTCCTCTTTGTCTCACAAATGGAAAGTTTTTTTTTTTTTTTTTTTGGAAAGTTGATCTGAACCGTGAATCTTGTGCTGTAAACGATATAAACGATACCTTTCCTCATCATGATAAGATTTTTGTATGAATAGATATTACCCAGCTTCACAACTGCCTTACGTTCTGGACTCTACATTTCGAATTGTTCTTGGATTTCTTCTGAGACCTTCTGTTGTGAGAATTGCTTCCTTCATCATTATCATAGATTTTGTCGAGCAACGTTAGTAAGTGTAAGACTTCAGCTACAACTTTCCGAGCGTCTGCTGACAAGATATTTTCGATAATTTCTCATTATGAGACTTGGAATTATTCCATTGAAATAACGTGTCAGCACCAACCGATAGGAATAGGTTAGTAACCTTTTTCATGTGACACGTTTATTTCGGATGTCGATCCATACTACCGACCTTACAGACAATCAAAATTTTATTTCCGTTCTACTGTGCATGCCGGTTAACAGTTCAATCAAATACGCGACTCCAAGTCATTAACATCGTTTTGGCTCTGGCTAAATCAACACCGACCACTTAAACGATAAAGAACACCAATTATCGATTATAAAACGGAATATTTTTTTTCTTTTCTTTTCTTTCATTCATTTCAAATTCTCCACTTGCAATAGTCTAAATATCGGTTACATTCATGTTGTATGGGATATGCTCGATGCCCATATGTTTTATTTGACCACATAGTAGCGACAGGCATGATTGTGAAGCGAAATATGCGAAGATGAAGATGGTATGTAACTGTGATTTGTGTATTAATAACATTTTATATGCTAGTCCGTACACAGTCGTTGTGTATTAGCAATGATCATAATTCAATGCCGTTCATAAAATAAAACATTTTCATTGCACACGCCGTTCACAACCCAATGGATTCTCTCGTATAATTTATAATCCGTGGTTGAAATGCGTTAATTTTTTTTTTTTGCTGTTTACAACTGTAAATCAATTTCGGAATTAAAAATGAAAAATGTACAAGTGACCGAGCAATCGATCGTGTGGAAAAGAAATTAAACAGAAAAAAAAAATTAAGAAATGATAAATGTCAGCACATTAAATGTGCCAACAGCCAAGTTCAAAAGTTATTTGGGAAATTTTCATGAAATTAAATGAATTGGAGAAAAAAATCGCAGAGCTCTTCAGCGTTATTAAATTATGATGGCGAAAGTTGTATATTTGTTTGGTGATGCTTGAAAATCCTTTCCGAAATTAAGGTGTGGCCTACACACTCAGATCGCTTCGGTTTTGAACTTTCAGGCGATTTATATTTCGAAGACAATCCATTAAAGTGGGCATTCACATCGCTGAAGGCGTTAAGTTGAAAATGAAATAGTAATTTGTTCAACTAGGAAAAATTCATTTCGAGTGTGTTTCTCGATACTTTTTTCCGACGATTTTTACAATAAAAGCTCGCGAAGTTTCAGCTGAAATTTAAGGCTTTGATTTGTCGGATGCAGCTATGCGACCAAATATTATGTGGCTTCATCTCCAATTAACAATGTACCTCATAAACGTCTTGAAGAATATATCTTTGCATAAATTAAGATTGGCTCACCTAGTTTGTGTATATTACGTAGGTGGAAGCACGGGGTTTCAGGGGGTTTCGAACATTTAGTTTTTTCATGTTGCAGATATTGCAGTGTCAAATTCTGTCCAAGATGTGACATATTTGCCTTTTTCACAAAGTATAATCAGCGTAACCTTCGTAAAAAGAATCTTGAATCTGACGAGAGCACGTGTGCCAACGTGTAAAAAACAAATGTTCAAAACCCCCTGCTGAACCGTGGCGATCCTCTTGTCAAACGGACAGTAGATAAACAAATTCCATCATTTATTGTGTGTAATCTACTCTATATATTGGAGAGGAAGCGATCTTGTCGCACTACAAGACGAAAATGTTCGTTCTGGCAGTTTTGATTAAACGTTAGGCCGAAAACACACTGGCAATTTTGCATTGATGGGATCAACAATTACGCCGCGTTTTCCATTGTTAAGACTGTGGATTAAATTACAAGGGAAAATGCAGCATAATTGTCGATCCCATCAACGCAAAATTTCTTGTTGAAGCTTTAAACCATTCTGTTACTTTTTTAACAGTTTCCAGTACGTTTTCTTCACCTCTCACTCATTCAACACAAAAAAAAAACGGTAAATTCAGACGAACGTTCAGGACGATTATGATTTATGTGTGGGACTGGGACTCAAATACTACATCTCGTACTAATGTACACTGTACAGCACAGCCGTATACAATTTTACGTCATATTCGTAGAATTTACAAATGAGTCAAGCGCTCGTGCTTGAAGTACGTTGGAATAAGACGTAAAATTGTACGACTAAAATGTACTCATTCTACTTACGAGATGTAATATTTGAGTCTCTCAGGACAATATTTTTTCAAATTTTTCCGAATTTTCGAACGGTTTTGTAAAGTTTCATTATTGAATTGACTTCCAATCAACTCGAGTATATCTTCAACATATATCATTAAGTCTTTTCGCACAAAATTACAGGTTTATTAAACCGATCCACTGCAACAATAGAAGCAAAATTTAAGTTTAAATTAAATAGAAAAATTCACGGAAAAATCGTCGATGCTTAACATAGAAATCTATTAATTTTTCAGCATGTAAAACCTCAGTGCCGCGTATAACAAACAAATTATTAGTTATTGTATTTCGTTCATTCATTCTTTATAATTATATTTTTGTTTGCAAAAGAATTGTATAATTTCACACTGAAAAACGGTCTCTCGCGGTAAGACACGGAACAAGCACATTATTTGCATAAAATATAACCAAATCTCAGGTTTTTATTCCTTCGCCCGATTATTTTTCTTACATTTTTATTTTTGTTAAGAACGAAGCCATTTATTTACTTTGCATAATTAATAGAACGGATCGATTTATTCAGAATATTATTTTTGTGCAATTACTCCGATGGGTTCAACATCACGAATTTACTTTTTCGTTCAAAATTGTTGATTTTTTTTCTGTTGAATAATTCTCTCACAAATTTAATTAAGACGCTCAACGTTTTAGCAGTTAAAATGACAAGACGGAAAAAAAGACTTGAGAATCTAATGAACGAAAAAATTCGTTGTAAATTTTAACTGTTCATTAAATTTGTACATTAAATTGAATGTGAACCAACAAAAAAAAACTAAAACTAATTCTGACGTGATGGGATATATCATACTGTTCGCTAACATATAATTTTATTAGCTCATTATAATCTCCATCCATACGGAGTTCATCAGAACGAAAATGCACTCTAGATTAATGTTCAAGTTGTAAACATATCGTCACAGTTTTGTGAACATTGAGATTGAGACTACGTCTAATTAAGGCGCACGCGTTCGGCCAACTGCATTAAAAAATAATGCGATCAAAGTATATTCATTTTGAATCTTTGTCTTTATTTTTAAAAGAAAAACTAACAAACAAAAAACAACTCCCGTTCAGGTTGTTCAGTGATGGTAAACTATACGCCTTGTTAATTAAGACATTTTTAATGTCTACGCTTAACATTATACTTGAGTTGAGAGCTTTACTGTAAAAAATTAATGAGAATATCCTAACTATCCATAACTAAGCTGAATGTAGACGCATTGACTACTGAAGTGTGATCGCTCGAACCGAATGCACAAACAACTGCTACCGCAGCAGTGCTACTTTTCATACGACAAGCGTAATTTTTATTTCCTTTCCTCAACGTTTCACTCATAACACTAGGCAGCACAAGTGTCTTTCACTATTGGTGGCATAGTGGATTAGATAGATTTGGTTGGGTACTCTGAGTATGAAACACTACTCGGTTGGCTAATATCACTCCTCACGACTCCATAACAAACCATAAGAAATATAAAAAGGAGGAGATGGGATCGGGATGTATGTCGATGTCGTAGGTCCGCTGGTTGGTGTGAGTTCGGAACACTGGTACATTGGTTCCGATCACCTGCTATTAAACTAATATTCGAGAATAATTTTTGTCCTAAAGGAATCCAGGGATGATTGAGACCAACGAAGTTGTGTTTCATACTCAGGACAAACTAGTTTAAAACTTTTGCCCAAATCAAAGAACTTATCATTACTGTTAGATCGTTAAGTTCTACTACAACAATAAATTAACGCACTGGCGTCTAGTGTGGCCCGCTGTTCTACATCAAAGACCGTCAAGACGTCAAGCAGTGCAACCTACAGCTATTCTGCCATATATTTGTCTTCACTTTGTTTGCACGTAGTTGAAGGCAATACTGCAAACAAAGAGATCAATTTTCTATTGCAAAATTGGCTCGAAACTTTTCTTTTACATTACGTTCGATTCACGTCGCGTCCAATCCGTTCATCGCGGATTAATTAACAATTCCGTGAAATCAAACAATTGTTAAATTTGAACACGTGCTTCGGTTGTTTGATTAATTTAAAACAATGTAAACATAACTGACTCAACGCACACCGTTCCATTGTTTGCTCAAAATCGTCGATACGAAGCAATTAAAATGATTAAGATTGCCTTATATATTCCAGCCTATATGTGTGTAAGGTCGGTATTGTTAAATATTTTTTTAGTATAATCATGTGTTGAGTTGTTACCAAACATAACTAACCAGCGCATTTTGTTTCAATAAAAACAGAATTTTTACTGTAAAATTGTCCGACGATACTTTTGGTGAACAATGGTGAACCGATATATCAGCCACACAAATTCAAAGGAATTCAACAATTTAGTTCATAAATACGGCTGGTTATTACTGGGTCACTATTACCTGCATTTTGGCGATGTATAATATTTCATCGAAAATATTTTAGTAAAATTGTCAATAGCCCGCTAGCAGTGTTATTGCATTGTTCACGATAAGTTGCTCATTGAGCAATGCTCAACCATAGTTCTCAGAAACATTTCGAACTGGCTGAGTTGCTTCGAACGTTTCCACTTATTGTTTTTATTCAGTAGAACTTGACTTGAAATTCTTTCAAATATATTTAGTTTAAGACCTTCGATAGTTCATCGTTCGTTCGTACGTATAAATTGATAGGTTGATTGCGAATCAAAATTTAGTCAAATATTTCCGGTCGATAAATTTGCAATTGAAATGTTGATTGAACTTTCAGTGGAAGGCAATTTTCTCGTGAATTCATTTTATACTTTATTTGAATATTTGAAGCAATGTTTACGTTGTGAATCGCTTGGCTCGACGTGGAATAGTTTTTCTTTCGACATGAAACTTTAATCGAATGACAACGTCAAAATGATGACTTAAAGATCAAAGGGAGGAAACGTTTTATCGTGTACATTCAATGCACTCGTTCAGAGTGTTAAATATGACATTAATTCTTCCACCCGCAGCTGTTGTTTTGCGATGTGCGTGACGCCGTTTTTGATATCCTAGGAGTTTTAAATGAACATGAGCGTCGCTGCCTTATTTGTTCACCTAATGTCTTCAGCGTCCCAGCCCTTTAGAATGTTAAAAATAAACAGATTTTCGTAGTAATTCTAACAGAGAAACTGTGAGAATCCGTGCAGAATGGAACAAAACTTTTTTTTTCAGCGAACACTATTAAAGAAAGTAAAAGCTTCATCCGATTCATTTATAATTCCGTCAATTTATAACAACATTTCCAAAGTGAAATAACCTCATTTCCAGAGTCGCTTTAAGAAAAAAAAACCTCTGATCTCATAAACTCTTCAATCATAATGTGTGAACTTAAAATTGAAACACAAAAACCGTTGACACGAGTATGTGAACTGATGCATTCATATACAATTTAACGACGATAAACAACAAAACAAAATTTTTAATACAAAAACAGTGAAAATGTAATAAATAACCATAAATTCATTCGTACATGAAATATCTTAATTTAAATCTCGGCCTGTCATGGCATGGTAGAGACATTATTAACCGACACAGAAAGAAAACGAAGAAGAGAAAAAAAATCACGAAATAGCTTAACTTCAACTAAAATATAAAAATCCCAAAGAAATCATTATTATCGTCAATTTAAATTATGTTTTTACCGAAAACGAAAACGAAAAGCAAAAATATTTTGGAACAATATAAGTAGTAAGTAGATGTATATTATCTAGACGCGAGACTCTATGGGATGGAACCATTAAATAGATATCTAATAACATAGAAATGTGTGCTTCGGTGAATCAGCTACGCCGTCCGTATCATCAATATTTAAGTTTGTTATCAGCGTCGATCGTTATTTGAAGTGAAAATAGGGGCATTGCCTTATTAAATCGATCCGAAATTAGGAAATATGGAATCTTCCATGGAGGTCTTACTTAAGCTACTGCAACACTAAAAAAATGTCTGCGACACTCGAACCTCTATTCGACATCTTGTGAAATTTCAGATAGACTTAGCAAGTCAAAGTTAGTCCTTCTGCCGGCCAGTTGAGGACGTCAACGATCTACTCATTATACTAGGCACTAACCATCTATTACATACCGGTTATTTTGCCATATCTTAGAATTCAAGATTCAGTTGCGTGTAAGGGATTGAATCTTAAATTCACTTCTTGGAATAAGTAACTGACTCAAAATTCTACTGTTCAAAGTATGGCCTAGCTGATCTTTGAGACATAATCTTGTACTTCATTTTGTTTTAACAATCTTTTCATTATAACCGAAGATCATCGTCCATTTCTTTTATTTGTGTTGATAGGAAATCATTAGCCGTTTCCGAGTAATAAGACTCGGAATAGGTCGATCGAGGTTAAAAGTTAGTACTACCTGTAATTTCAAGTCAGGTCAGACATCCTGGAATTTTCATAAAAATTCCCAGGTAAAAGTGTCACGTTTCAGGTGAAAATTGAATAAATCAGATTCAGGTCAAACATGGTTACAGGTTTTGGTAAAACTGACCTGATCCTAGCTTTAAAAGTGTATACGTGAAGCCGATCTCCACATATCCATCGCCAACCGACCCAATAACAGCGCACACATCTAACTTACTTCAAAGCAGCGAAAATGTATAACGAAAATTTGGAAATATTTTATTTTGTTATTATATTTAACGGAATGATTTTCAGACGAAAAATGTTTTATTGCAAAATACACAAAATAGATTAACTATTCCGTACCAGTACCAGACAGGCATTTCTAACGAAAAAAACAAATCCCGATAAAGCACAAAATTTATTTATGTCAAATAATAGTTTGTTCAAGGTAAATTCGTATACATAACAGGTGGTGTAGCGAAATATATATATTTTTACTTACAGAAATAAGTGGATAAATCATTGGCGTAGATCTACTTTTTCTATTGCTATTTTTAAGTAATTTAATATATGAGCTTTATGAGTGATGGTGACCTAAACAGTCAGCGGCGTTGTCAATATAAGACAACATTTAGATAAAGTCGATTCACTTGAATATGGTTCTAATGTTACGATGTAATGTACTGTCACAGACCAATTGGAAGGATCTCAACTCTGTCCTTTGTATGGGTATTATTACATGTATTGTACTTTGATGGATCGATTTAAGTTTGAGTCTGCCGGTTTACATGATTTTGGCATATAAACTTATAAATAAACTTGGAAAAACATTTTCGAATTTATTTTATTGCCGGTTTTTCTTCATGTTTTCTGATGAATGTCTTGTTGTCGGTATATGCGTTTTCCGTGTTTTTTATATTTATTATAAAACATACAATGGGGGAATGGGTTAAATATTTACCCAAAAAGAACAGGCAAATAATTTGGCATTTGCCGGATCGAAAGATTCAAAGGTCATACAAGGACATTAGCTATAAGTACAGAAACCCACGGCTACTAGCCCGATTCCTAAATTCAACCAATATGAAAATTAAAAAATATTGGGACATCGATGAACAAATGTTGACACTGTCTAGACGATAGGTCAGTTCTCATAACGATTTGCGTCGACCTTTGAGATAATTTCACATTAGGAAACCAGAAGCGATACAACGAAACTATTGGTAGAAGTGTGTTTGCTGGAAACCTTTTTTATTTGTCAAAAGTGACGTTTGAAACGTCAAAAAAATGAATATTGATTCTGTTGAAATTATAAATTGGTAAAGAGATGCCGATAATTTGGATTGTTTCATCATAAGGTTGCTGTTGACGTTTAAAACGTCACTTTGACATATTGAAAAGATTGACCTTTGATCCCAACTTACACAGGTCTGAGTGAGTAAATTACAAAGAGTAGTTGGAATCATATAATCTTGGATACGTTTGTTTCACTGACGAAGATACATTTTAGCTAGTAATAGACTTTTGATCCTTATGTTAAATGTCACAATTGAAAAGATTTACCTCAGTACTTAATGGCGTCTTCCTTCTACTTTTCAGAGTGCTAAAACCACCAGGCGGTGGAAGTAGTGACATTTTCGGACACGCCAACGGCAACACGGCAGCAACTCCACGCTCGAATAAAGGACACATGGCTTCCAATATCTTTGCGCCACCATTGGCGAAATCTTGCAACGGTAAGTGATTTGAATCTAAATTTGAATAGTTCAATTATGACATGGAGCTGGTCGATCTTTTTTTATCAGATCAATTTTTCCAAAATTGCTATTATATCGATGAAGTGAAGTTTTGTTTATTATTCAAAATTTCAATTTTTGGTATTACTTTTTTTTGCAGACCGTCAAGGAGAATATAGATACTTTTTTATTGGTATTTTCTGTTTATAAAATATATAAATTATTCAGAGTTATTGATACTAATTTAGCTGTACGTTCACTGTCGTTCGTCACTGTTTTTAGTCTCGTTCGTTTTTCTTTTCAAGTAAAATAAAATTATTATTTTTTGCGAAGATTATTTCATTTTGGCTGGATGTTGTAGTGCTCATTGAAGAACGATTATTGATTTTCATTACATTTATAGCTTCCAAGCGCTTATTTGGTTTGCTGAAAAATAGTTACTATAATATCAGGGATGTTCGTTAATCAGTGTAAATATGCTTTATGATCGCGTGTGCAAATTATGTTGTCTTTTTTGCGATATTTTCCAGATATTCCCGATGTCCAACCTTTGACATTTTTTTTTATTAAACTAAACTCAAGATAAGTTTTTACTTTGTGTGGGTTTTATTAGTTCTTTTCGTTCCACACGCATTTTATCGCTCCTCTGTCTCTCTTCCATTCCACACGTGTGAGTGAAATTACTCTCTAACGTCAAACGTACGTTTCTTTTCTTAATAGCTAGCATGTGGAACAAATAAAACTGGAGAACGTCAAACACATAAAAAGTTTAATTCAATTATGAAATATCGCTCTGGGAAACATGGTTCACCCTTGCATCAACTTAAACTTATACCAAATTTTTCGGGAAATTTTAGGAAAATTTAGGAAAAATTTGTGAAAAAAATGAGAAAATGTTTTCCCAAAAACTGTTTCTGCTAAACGTTCCGTTCCATTTATTTTTTTATTTTTGAAGGTTTTCTAAATTCAAACATTCAAACCAATTTTCCGGTTGTATAGACAACTTTCAATTACCACCAATTTACCGCAACTTGCTGTGATTCCTCTATTGTAAAATAGTGTTACGATCTCCAGTCTTTTCCCTTACTTCGGCTTATCCGTTAGGTTAGCCGTAAAATTTTCTGGCGGTGTCCGCGATAGACATATTTTTGCACACGTTGTTTCAATTCAAATCTCCTTGATGTTTTCTAGATGTCGTCGGTTTCACAGACCTTTCACCACTTCGATATTGTTGTTCGCAATGCTAAATTCTACTTAAGAGGCATCGTTGCTTTGCTGAAAAGTCTAAATTTTGGCGTCCTTCAAATACTCAAAATACTGAATAAATATTAGTTTACTTTTACTTTTACTGATATCTTTCTACCAGAATCTTTTTTCAAAAATATAGGACCGCAATAACGACCACGAATTTGTTAGCTTTCAATAAAAAAAATAGATTTGGCTGTAGCGGTTCGACCAGCTCTCAAAAATGTCGGCAGTTTAGCGAAATTGTCAGTCAAACTACTACAAAAAAATCTCATTTTTATTGAAAGCTAACACATTCGTGGTCGTGAATTTTTGAGAGAGGATTCTACTATTGAAAAGATATCAAAAATAATCTAAAATATAGCATATAAAAAACGCCCAAATGTATGCTTTTCAGCCTCTTAAACCTCAATTTGATTCTATTGAATTGAATCGAAGTGATGTGAAACTATGGAACATTTGTTTGTTTGTTTTTGGAGTCTTGTTACAATGATCGGTTTGATGTTGTAATGTTCGGGACATCAAGACTACTGTAAAAAGCAGTTCAGGAACAGAAAACTTATTATCTAACTTAGTATCTTACCAAATCTTGCGTTTTTACTTGAAAAGGAATCATTACGTTCACACACAATAATGCCACTGAAAATGTTTGAAAATTGCAATTCTAAAATTACATTTCAATTATCGCACCCACAATCTAATCAATCGATTGTTATTAGATCACCTCACACAATCGACGCGTTGTCGTCACACATACACCCGAGTTTGAATCGTAATAAAATTCATTAAAAATATTAATTACCAGATTGGCTGGGCCGATTGCGTTGATCGATCGATTGTTTATATCTAAACTTATTAGCACTGTCCGACGACAGTCTGTATAAATATACATATTCCCATTCCACAAATTATCATAATTCGTTTTTATTTAACAAACGACATCGCAGCACGATAATCCATTTTGAGAATATAAACTGTTGACCGTATAGTCACACTCTTTTTTTACGCTTACGGACTTTTTTTTTCTGTCTGAAATCCGTTCCGTTTACTTCCTTCCATAGAAGTAGTTTGCTAATTTTTGTTCCGTTTGCATATTTCCTCTTTCATTATCCTTACTAGTGCCAAAGGTATTACCCTAATCGAGTTCAATGACCTATTGATTTGACCAAGTGTTACATTGTAACATATCCATTTCAGCAAACAACGAATTTCAAATTTGTATAAATATAGCACATCAGAGTTCATGCTCATTTATAGCAACAACACGTAGACACAACTACTGCATTCGAATTCAAGGGAGTGTCTAGCCTATCGTGAAAGGAACTCTACAAAATCGTTCTGAACTTGCCCTTTTGGGGTTGAACTTTAAAAAAAAGTCCAGGTTAATTTGCTGCACCCCCGTCAGCGTTCGAAAATACAAACTTTGGTGAAGTTTTCGAATTTCGTTTGCTCATTTAAAAATTCGTTTTTTTTAAGTTTAATTCGGCGAACACGAATTTGACTTATACTTAAAATTAATTAACGTTCCGTTCGCTCTACTAACTTGTCTGTTGCAATTTTCGTTTATAAAAGAAAACAAAAAGAAATGCATTCCGACAGAATGGGGCTTTATGAAACTCATACAAATTGAATTCTACTTTTTATTTGCGAGCATGCAACATTATTCAGTGCAAGGCAAAGTTAATATAAATTTAATTCTTTTAAAACAATTAAACAGCAATAAAAACTTAAATGAAATGAAATTAAAAATTCTCGTTAAAAACGTAGAAATTGTTTGCCATTTTTTATTATCGCACCTTAACTCGAATAGTGTCAACCAGCATTCGTCATCATTGGATTTAAGCCTGGGAACATTTTGTTTGTGTTCAAGTATCATTAAGCACATTCAAATGTCTGTTACGACAACCCAATAGATGAAGAAATTTGTTCTTCTTTTGCTTGATTTAACTAGTGGATGGCCACAGTATCGGGGGGTTTTGGTTTGGAAACGGTTCTACATAATCACGGTTTCAATCAAGGCCTTTTTAGGAATTTTAGTTCCAAAAATAAGTTCATCTCTCATATTTACCGTAACTTATTTTCTGGAATCGTTGCTTTCCTCCAGACTAAGCAAATCTGCTGGTTGCTATACACTAGTGATCACCGTTCATTGACGGTAACTTAACTCAACATTCTTAAACATGAGACCTCCACGAATTCGGTCTTTGTTGACCGTTACGGTCACTACACAATGTATATTCAGGGCAAGATTCAGGGACTATTTTTGCGAAAACCTTTTCTCATATTTTCCTAAATTTTCCTACATTTTCAAAGCTTCACAAAAATATTTTTTTTCGAAACTTAAGGAAAATGTAGGAAAAAATGAGAAAAGATTTTCCCAAAAATAGTCTCTCCTCTCCTGATATAGGTCGCCCTTTGTGCAAAATGTGATGAAAATATTTATTTGAAAACACCAATATTGTCCTGTGCCTTGCACTCGCGTCTGTTGTCAGAAAAGTAAGCAGTTGATCCACTCCACAGTAAACGAGTGTGAAGGGAAAGTAGGCTAATGGAAGTAGTTAAATTTGCCAAGAATTTTATAGCACTCATATCAGTTAATTCCAGTTTGCATGTCATTGCGAAGTTCATATTTTGTTACCTTGTCGTACCCGCGTGTTTGTTACGGTGTATGATTTATTGAAATGTTGGAAAAATTTCAATTTTATGATTCGTTTTACGTTGTTCCCTCTGGTCTGCCATTTTCTAATTGCTTTTAACTTAGCTTATCTACCATCTAAATTAAACGTGGACCATAAAAAACACAGTTGGGAACGAGAACGAGGTCTATTTAGAGGAACTGAAAGTTGATCGCGTTTGACACTGGCAAATTATCCAAATTGAACAAAAATTACGTTGAGACGATTGCAGGGAAAATGCGTTGCAGTTTCCTGGTGACTTTTAATTGGCTCGCCTAGTTCACGTTTCCTACGTATGTGAAAGCACGGGGCATCAGGGGGTTTAGAAATTTAGTTTTTTCATGTTGGCGTCGAACCCTGTCCAAAGTTTGTGCAAGGTGAAGTCCTTCTTCACCAAACCATCTGCGTAGCCTTCCTATAAAAAACTTGATTTTGACAACAGCACGTGTGGCAACGTGTAAAAAATCCCTTAAAACCTAAACCAGTGGGAATCCACTTCTCGAACGGACCCTACATGAACAAATTCATTATTCTATCATGACAAGGCTTTCGTACCTCTTGATTATAGGAGCTTTTGCTTAATTACGTTGCAGATTGTTGAGGAGCAATTTAAGAGATAACACGACAATTTCGATACCAACCTTAAATACCAGCGGGTTTACTTTACGCATTGATGCGTCTTCAGAAAATGCAATAATCGAATACTATTAAACGATCATCCTTCACGTACTGCAAAAGCACTTGATTGCCAAGCAATAAAACAACAGCGAAACTATAGGTCTAAGCAAGCACTGCTCCGGCGCATTGATATATTTTTAATCAAACCTTAAACCGAGCACTTTTATTTGCTAAACCACCGATCATTGTAATTTTAACCCAACAACAACCCATTACATACTCTTGCAACCTCAAAATTCGTACAAATTTAAACAACAAAAATCTAAAACCAAAATTTCATTCAACCCAGGTGACAATCATCGCCGTAATCCCAACATGGACTCGCACAATCGTCTGTTCGGCGAAGTAGAACGTCCATACACTCCAGCTAAAAACCATCAAAAGAGCAGCATTCCACTCGGTGGAGCTGATTCAGTCGATTCGACACCACGAACGAACGGCACTAATGGCACGAAAGCAAACGGAACAAACGGCCATACCAATGGCAATGGCCATTCGAACGGTGAAGCTATGGTCGCTAATGGAAACAGTGTTAAACATGGTGAGTAATGCTAGTGTGGCCGGATAATTTTATGGTTTTGGTATTGAATGAACTAAACTAATATTCACTGCTGGAATTTGGGTTGGGCTAATTTGTTTTTTTTGGGAATCTAGACAGAAATTAACCACCGAGCACGCTTAATAGCAATGTTTTGTGTTACGATTAACTTATATGGTAATTCGAAGTGATCTTGAATAATGAAAAAAAAAAAAAAAAACAACAAAATAATTGATCGTCGATCCGTCGAACATCAAAACTAACATCATTTTGATACGCATGAGTTGATCCTCTTCCTGTAACAAATTTTCTGAAAATCTAATTTCGTTTCAACGTTCTGCGCTTCTGATTTTTTTTCTTCGTCTTCAAATGGAAGGCTATGCTTCGAAAATCGATTTCTCATTTTAATCTTTGGTTTTTAATTCAATTTGAATTGTTTTTCGTTTACTTTTACAACATCGTCAACATGAGACCTCAGTGCACAACTGTGTGTATGAAAATGTTTTGTATTTTGTACATATCTATACGATCGTATAATACAAGGCAACTCAACACTCAACAGCCCGTAAATATATCGCTGTGGCTGTTCTACATTTTATTACGGAATATTGGATTGGATTTCGCTTCACGAACCTAATACACTCGGTATAATCGAATCAAACACAAATTTTTGTTACAATGCGATATTAATTTCATGCGATTAGGAAATTAAACGTTCGTACCAATACAGTACGACGATAAGTCCGTTGTATGATGGGAATACAGAAAATGTGTCTCGTCGTTGTGTTTGTAAGAAAACCCAATAAAACTATCGGAGCATGCACAAAAAAACATTAAATTATTGACTTTGTACGATATATCATTAGTCTCTCCATATTGTTTTTCTTGCTTCGATTTCTCGTTTTCTTTCAATATTTTATTGAACGCAAGGTCACCATTTTACAGTCTTTGAAGATGTAACATGAATTATCCGAATGCGCCATCGGCTCAAATGATTTCATTCATGAACGCACTCGGAATAGTTGCGGCTTTGTTATAATCATAACATTTATTTAGATCAAGATCAACCGTGACCGAATATAAATGTTTCGTGAAACTACAGTTAATGCCAACCAAAGTTGTGTTTAAGTTTGCTTCAGCTGTTCTACCAGCTGGTTCACTCAAACAAACTTTTATTAGTTTATACACGGATTTTTTAGTCACACGGGCGCTGTAGTAGTAAAGCCATATAAGCACAAATAAGCAGTTTGGTTTAGTGAGTGTGGACCAGCTGGAAAAGCTGTTGAAGAACACCTAGACGAAAATTTGGTTGACTTTAACTGTATTTCGTCTCACTGAAAAATGTTGAATGTTCCAAGCATGAATTGAGAAACTCATAATTTTGGGTGGATAACATTAAGCTGTAAGCTGTAAGCTGTAACTATTTGACGTTTTGTACCCCCATTGCAATCGGTATTAGGGGCATTACTGGCCATTTAGATTGCTTCATTAGGACATGCGTTAATTATTGCCGAAAACTCGAATTACTTTCTCTCACCTAGCAGAGGAATTATCTTAAAATTGAACTCAATTTCCATTCTTTAAAAAATACCTAAACACCATTAGCGACCTCTGCACCCGTTATGATAAAAACATGTTTTGTGCAAATGCCCTATGGTTGGTACCAATATCGCAGCTAGAGCTTTGGATGCTTTGGATGTAAGCTTCATTTAGAATTTCCCCAAATCAAGCAGCTGAATTCTGTAACACTATGTTGGTATGTACTATAGTCTCAGTTGTTGGAGTGTCCTGTTCCGATGACTCAAACTACCTGACTACCAGGACACACTTCGAAACTTCGGTTTCGAGTAATTCTGCCAATGTTAGCTCAAATCTTTCATTTGTGGCAACACACACAGGAAACCTATTTCTATGTCAGTGACACATGCATTCCAAATTCTCTTTGTTTTTCCCATTTCAATTCGTTTTTTTAAGTTCAAACAAGAAAGCAGAATCAAAATTTGACAAAATTCAATAAAATTTCTTTTTTTATAATTTGCCAACAGTCTTCTTGAGGAGAAGAAGTAAGTATAACCGTTGAACAAACAATAATTACCATCATTCTCATGTTAGGAAACAAAACTATCTCTCGTTGTGTACCCCATAATAACGCGCTGTTGATTGATGTTGCATTTCATCTGATTTGATTAAACCGAATCAAGCGAAACAAAAATCATATTTTAATTGACAGTGAAACGAACACACATACGAGCCATAGAAGAAGCACCTAAATTAATACTTCGAATTCAGACAACAACTGACGATTCGAATTATTATTACATTTCGTGTGTATGGTATGCATGTCATTGTTGGACGAAGAAGCAACAACAACAACGAAAAGAATTGGCATTTTTCCTCATTAACCCATATATCGATGGAAAACGATTAGAATTCAATGTTTAACATCTGATCGACGATTGAACGTTGCCATTTAATTCATTTGATTGTTGAGTATTAGACAACATGACAATTTGTAATTAAGATTTACCTGCCAATCAACTTGGTTAGATTTACACGAAAGATCATCGATAGATGACTTGGGAAAGATCATGTCGATACATTGTAACGAGCACTTTTTTGTTTAATGTTCATTCAGTCATTTCAGTCATTCAGTCATTCAGTCAATCGTGGTCAATATCAACGGTATCTGCAGAGTTCTGCTTTGTTTATCTAATTGTAGTTATTGACGATGAGTTCACACTTTTTGGGCTCTAGTTGTATTTCCATTGAGATATGTGGGGTTTTGCCGATGAGTGCCGATGTGCAGAGTTTTTGTTTTATGTTAAATGACTGTAAATAATCGTTTAAGTCTTTGTTATGAGGGACTATTTTTGGGACAATTTCTCTACATTTTCTCTTAATTTTCACAAAAATATTTTTTAGGAAAATTAAGGAAAATATGGGAAAAATCTAGGAAAATGTTTTCCCAAAAATAGTCCCTGGTTATTACGGTCCTTAACGAAGTAACGATTTGCGTCAGTCAAACGTAAAGTCCAATTTCCAAACCTTTATTTCCTTTAAAGGTTTTGGCGCGGCTTGGGTTATTAGAATCCCTACATCTTATATGATTTCGAAACGGTCCTTCAATCGCTGTACTTCTGTATGAAGATAGTATGTCTCGGAATTGATGAAATGCCTACTACACCAGCTTGTCACAGCCGCATTCATTTGGTTTTTTTAATTTAAAATTTCACATATTATGCTTTACGTAGCCAATGCCAGACAGGCCACCTTTGACCTTGAGACAGTCACGACCGATTGAATTCCATTGTCGTATCAATCCAAATTACTATCACAGAAGTCAATTTGTTGGTAACAAAAAAGGACCACGTCACGTAGTGTAGTGTTATTGTTCATGTAGTATTGCATCCCCCAGTCGTTTTCGAGTACAATTCGTTATCAAACCAACCAAAACATCAACAACAAAAAATATTATTTTCTCAACAGAACCAATCACTTCGCCTAACAATTCCTATTCGTCGTCCATTCAAGAAGAAATACTAAGTCCGCGCAGTCCGGCTGCAACGACGCCAAGACGTAAATTGAACGCTCCGCTCGATAATTTGCCCATACAACCGATCGAAATCGATACGCATGTTCATTTTAACGGAGCTAACGGTCCACTAACTAACACGACCAATTCATCGTCGTTTTCCTCATCCACGGATGATTCAAATTATGGTTTCGTAAAATCGCCACGGTTAACGCCACGAAATCCGGTTACGGGTATGGGAGTTCAAGATTCGTTTCATCGTGGAAGAAGAATGGATGGTCGACGAGGTATAATTTTACTAATCCGGAAACTAATTTAATTTTAATCGAAATTAGCCTTTTTTTGGTTTGGATTTTACTTATTTATTTCAACTTCAGCTTTGTGTTTCGTTTTGATTTTTTTTTACAAATTTTGCTTTTCTTTTTGTTGACTTATTTTTTTGGCTTTTCTTTGATTTTCTTGTTGTTATTTTACCCAGGGACTATTGGTGAGCAAGCATTTTACCATTTTTCCTAAATTTCACATTTTTTCCCTAAATTTCCTTACAGTTAAAGGCACTGAAATTTCAGCATGAATTTTCTGTTTTTCAGCTGATCCTCACAAGCAATCAAAACAGTTGAAGACGTTAACACAGTTTTGATTGTTTGTGTGGATCAGCTGAAAAACAGCTGAAACAAATTTCACTGCCTCTGACTGTACAGTTTGTTCACCTTAAGAAAACACAATTTGACATTTGTATCAGAGTAGTAAAAGTCATCGATGTGCCAGGTGAAAGTGATTCATTGGAAAAAAAAATAATTCACTGGAAACATCGACGACCTTTACAGCTCCGATAAATCTCAAAGATGTTCGGAACTAAACAGAACCGTAACTGTAAAATCATATGGGAAATTTGAAAAAAAAAACTACGGAAAATGTGAGAAAATGCCACCAGAACTTAATGACATATTTTCGGTTCATGAAGCCAAGATGACTCTTTTTTGTCCAAATGTCCGAAAATGGAGATCACAGTGTCTTCTACATTTGCATAAAAATAGGCCATCATGGCATTTAAAGACTGTTTTTACCAAAACTATGTCACTAAGTTCTATGGGAAAAATTAAGAAAATGTTTTCCCAAAAATGGTCTCTGTATTTTACTTAGGATTTTCAATTAAAAAATATTTTCTTTTCATTTCAAATGAACAGATGGCAATCCCGTCACCGGTCACGGCTATAGCACGGAAATAAATACAGCTGTACCCGCATTGAATGGTGGTTCATCAAAGCCTGCCGTGTTGAACGGCACGAACCAAGTAATCAACAAAAATCGTATTCCACCGGGAGGTTTCTCGTCGGGACTATGGTAGACATTGGGTGGCTTTGGCATCGGTAACACGAACGAGAGAAAAACGATTTCAGTTTTTTTTAATTGTTGTTGAAGACACACACACACTCCAAAATTTTTAGAAATTATCAAAACAAAAATAAAAATCCTTTCCACACAAAAGAGAGAGAATGAATTAATAAAAAAGACAAGAGAGAAAAGCAGAACCCCTCACCTTACAATAAAAATTCGTTCGTAATTTTGCATTTGCTTAACAAAATGAATTTCAAATTTAGTAATTGAAAAAAATCTAAGAGAATTAAATGAAGAAAATTAATTATTGGAAGTTAAAAATAATTAGATGACTCATAGAAATTTAGAATTTTACTGGAAAAGATGATGGGAGATTTTTTAAAAAAAATAAAATGAAAATTTCGAAGTAAAAATCAATTTTGAAGACAAAGAAATCGGATTGATTGGATAGTATATAAAAAATGGATGGAATTAATCTCGTTTGGATTACATTACATGAATAACTGATTTTATTTAATAAAATATTTTTTACTTACCTTCTTTTTATATAATTAACTATTCACCCACACAACCACACCAATTTTAAATTTAACAATTTTTTAATCGTTTTTTTTTTTGTAATTTCCTTTTTCTTTTTGAAATTTAAAAGTTTTTCTTTTTTAATTACTACGGAAAAAATGAATATAAAATCGAATCACTATGCTATGATTAAATAAACGTAAAAATTATAAAAAAAAACTCTCGACTTTAAATACCAATTCTGAGATGCCCACGAAGTTCCTGCAAAATTGTAACGAACGTTCTCTTCAACTTCTACAATCCTGCAATAATACCTCATATCTTGCACCGTAGAGTTATATCGCATGGATCAAGGCATTTAAAAAAAAAGTATTTTAAAGAATTTTCAGAATATTGTATAAAATTTTGGCGTGGGGTAATTTGGCACACGGTACTAAAAGAACGCATTTTTCAACTACGTAAAAGGTGAACTCGCACCACACGATTTTTCGATACCAAAATTTTGAAAAAGGAGTCATTAAGTCGATGACATGGCTAAAAAGCATTTGCAGCAATAAACTTGCGTGTGCGAGTTCACCTTTTACGTAGTTTAAAAGTTCGTTCTTTTGACACCGTGTGCCAGATTATCCGATACCAAAATTTTAGAATTTTTAGAAAATTCTAGAATATTGAAGAAAATTCCGAGAAAACGTCTGAAAATAAATGGATAATAACGTGGATTATGTTTTGCTCGTTATATTTTTATTGTAATTTTGCCGACTTTTCCAATGAAATATTCTTAAAAATCACTTTCATATTCTCCAACAGAATAGAAAGGATGCTACTCAACGGTCATAGTCTTGAATTTAACTTTCATGTCGTTTCCAGCCAATGAAATGCCTACAAACTGAAATAAATAAAATTAACCTAACAGAGCTTGCATGCTTTTTCCTTACCCATCAAGGCTAACGTTTAGTGATTTTACTTGAAGCGGAGATGCTGTTTCAACCTCAGAGTGTGATGGTGGTCACAGTCACAGGACACTATAGGTCTGCCCATCTTCAGTTGCTTCCATCACACTCGTTCATCCGACAGCACCAAACTTAAATTGAACTGGTATTTGAAGTATACTTAAAAAATGTTAGTCTGAAGATGGAAATTGGAACATTTTGGAAGCTACTGTAAAAGTGATCCGGATCGTAACACAACGAACCAGTCAGAACAAGCAATCAGCATTTGAATTGCTTTCAAAAATCAAACGGAAAACGGAAAAATCCAGTGACGGAAAACGTGAAAAACATTTTACTAAACGACTGAAAACATGTAATAAAATCAGTAGAAGTGAAACTCGCAGTGAGTGAAGATCGGTCATAAGCCACATTAATCGATGTTGGGAATTCTTCGGCAAAGCATTCTCGATGTAATTTCACGAAGCTTTTAGACTAACACAGAGGAAACCAAAAGAACCAAAAGATTATGTTTACGAAGGTTGAATACCAACACATTTTTTGTTCAGGAGTTTTACCTAGCTGTGTAATAAGCCACTTTCGACCCTACGGAAAACAAAAGCATGTCAAACAAATTTTCAAAAAGAACTTGTACCTAATTTAAGACTAATAAGTAGTCCAATTCAAGAAAACTTTAGAATTTTTAGGAAATTCTAGATAATTCTAGAATTCTTAAAAAATTTTAGAAATCGTTTTCTAAAAATAGGCTTTGGTATGGATAGTATAGATCAAGTGCTCGAGTGTTCGTACACGTTTGCATCAGGGTCCTATTATTGGTAATTTGAATTTATCGATGATATTACCGAAATTACCTAATTTACTGACAAAATTACGAAAAAGTATGTTCGGTCAGTAAATTAGGTAATTTCGGTAATTTAAATTACTAAGAATAGGTCCTAGGATTCACTATTACTTTTGTAACTGTAGGTCTCAAAATCTCTGTCGTCTTTTAGTGATAAAAATTCAAGTTTGTTTCAAGCAACGCATTTCGAGCAAAAGTGATCCTGCCAAATAGAGTTCTATTTTGTATGAAAGGATGTTTTACTGTGTTTCGCAGTGACACCCTGTCAAGTTTCAGTACCCTATTTAGAGTACCACTCATGCTTGAAGTGCGATGCGTCAAGTCAAAATGATGGTATTTGTGCCAAACGAAGTATGGGATTTAAAAATGATTGGCTTCACCTTGGATCAACACAATTCACACGAAAACTTGACTTTTTATCTCGGTTTCGCCTCGTATCAACAAAATTCACATTCGGAGAGAGCGTAAAGCATCGACGAATTTGGATGTACAATTATTAAACATAAATCTTGTGCAGAATCAGCAACAGCTGAACATCTCCAGCTGGTCGACAAGGACAATACATTTGTATCGAAAACAATTCAAAGGCAAGCCGCAAGCTACATACAGTGCATACTGACTGTAGTACACTCGTTGTTTAGAATGTGTTTTGATTGTATATTATGAAAGTAGAGTGTTTTTGTTGGTCAGCTGGTGAAATTCAGCTGTACTGCTGCTGATTCTGCACAAGCTTTACGTTTAATAATTGTATTGCGCAGATACTCAAATGGCTATTTTGCAGTGGCTGTAACTATGTCGACATGGCTAAACATATGAAATCAGCAATTTTTTAGAGAAATGTTTTTACCACAAACATTTTGCTAGCCGTCCTGTAAAAATTATCTTTGCTTAATCTCGAAATCATTTTCGATCCGGTGATCAGAGGCAAAAATAAACGATTAACTCTGACATATAAATGTTCTTATATAATATGTTTAAAAAAATGAAGTAAAAGATTTGAGAAACGTAGATCAAATGAAGTAACAGATTCGATAGTAAAACTGGCATACTTGTCGCCTGTGAAAGGTTACCAGAACTCAATGATTCTGAAGCGAATTGGCATTGTAACACATTTTCCAAATTTTTGCAATCATAATATGAATATGAAAGAATTCCGTGCTCTCATCTAACATTGATCAATCGATCAATCAATACATTGTTGTCATATAATGGAATTTCACAGAAATTTACACTTTCACTTAGGTATTTTTCCCTTCAATTCTCTAATACAAATATATAGTGCACTTTGTCTCAAAACACAACTTCTAAGTTAGGTCTACTCCGTGCGAGTGCTTAAACTAATGAAGTAAAATATTTTGCATGAATCTGTTAAAAATACTTGTATCAAGGCAAATGTAGCAAATGGAGCAACCGGTTTCGATATTTACATTGATGATATGCTTGCCGTCTGTGAAAGAGACTAAAAAAGAACACTGAGGAAAGACAATTCATTTCCCAATTACCTATGGAAGTAAAGGTAAATAAAATCAAAATTTATCCAATCTACTTTCAACTACTGGCCTTCTTCGTAACAGTCTCTGTGCCGTGCGAGTCTAAATATGATCGTGTTGGGAAACCCGTTTTTCGCGTATCTGTATTATGTCTGACTATCTTTCCACTTAACACAGTCAGCAGGTCTTCTGATAAGATTGGAAATAAAAGTAGCTTAGCTGTGATTGCCGATTCATGACAGTCACGATTGGACTGACTAAGTGGATTTACTTAAAAATGACAAATATTAGGACGTTGATTTCCGTGGTTGTTCTTGTCCAAGCGGCCCTAGCGTAAGTATATTTAAAATGAAAAATCGAGTTCATCTTACAACTATTTCCTGTTAGTGCGGACAAAGCATTCTATACGAAATTACGGCAAAATCCGCAAGAGAATTTCAGCTGTCTAATCCTCGAAAAAAATGAAGAACAAACGTTCAAAGGATTTGAGACGACGGACAAAAATGAACTAAAAATCATTGTAAAAGCAGCCGTATCTCCACCAAGTGAAATGATGTTAACTTCTACTGACGATTCAAAAATTATCGAGATTTTCGCTAAGACATCGATTGTTGCGGACACATACATCGACTCTATTTGCAAGTCGAAAAAAGTTTTGCCGGCGCATTCCGTTCATCGCCAACAAATTATGGAAGGTCCGGAAATTGAAAAGATTGTTGATGGAGGTGATCAAAGTAATAGAATCGACGTAGTGTTTATGGGAGATGGATACACAGCCGATGAACGCGAACAATTCTTCGGAGATATTCGACGATTAACTGAAGAAATGTTCAATGGAGAGACATTCCGATCTTATCTACCACTGTTTAATATCTGGGCAATTTACGTTGAAAGCAATGAAACTGGTATCGGCTATGACGGTGCTAAAGACACTCCATTCAGACTTTACAGGGAACGAGGCCAGTTAAGAGGAATTTATACGGGTAATGCACAATATGCTAGAGAGGTAAGGGCTGAGACATAGATCAGGTTGAATTTAAGTGGAAAATGAAGAAAATTTTCCGCACTAGGTTTGTCGGCTAACGGGTCCTGGAGGTTGTGATTATCCGTCATTAATTGGAAATGATGACTACTATGGTGGATTGGGCGGAGAATTTGTTATTTCAACGAAATCAAATCGAACGGGTACTGTTGTACTCAGGCATGAAATGGGTAAAATTATCAGTCCGTTATCATTGCACTGCACTACACATTTTACCGCAACTCTCTGGTTTAGGTCACAATTTTGTCAATGTGGGCGAGGAATATGATAACGGACAAGTCTATAGCGGTGTTAATGCCGCAGCTAATCTTACTATTGTTGAAAATAAATGGGGACATTGGCTTACGCATGGAACAGCCAGGGCAGAGCGAGCTATCTTCCGATTATTAGAGTATCCATGGGCAGATCTGGAGCTTGGGCAGCAGATGTTTACTTTTACGTCGGATGGACTATATTCCCGGTGGTATCTTGTTGTATCGGTAAGCGCTGCTGGTGAAGAGGATTCGCTTGAATTTGTGCTTGACGGAGAAATTCTTCCGTGGCAAACTCGCGGATACGAAGATCGGGAATTCTATGATTGGTTCGGAGATGAGGCTCTATCAGAAGGTGAGAAGAGATGCGATGAATTAATGAAAATATCTTATTGTCGGGATTGCTTTAGGGGAACATACCTTTACTGTTCGCTCTAAAACTTCCTACACGCACCCCACCATCCCCAGAATGCTTTGCTCTGTGAATCTTCATGAATTTGGTAATGAAGATGAGTTCCACATTGACAATAGCGTAATCTCAGCGTATCCAACTTGGGACGTAAGACGACGCGTGACGTATCGACCAACGAATGCCGGATGTCTTATGAGAAATATGACCCACCACGAACTTTGTTCGGTGTGTAAAGAGGGCATGTGGTACCAATTTCTGCAGAGAATTTCGCTGATAGGTGGGAATTCGAACTCTAAATGCCATTTTGTATGAGTAAACACGTTATGCTCACATTGTAGACGATGTTAGCGTCAGCCAAACAGTGAATTCAGACAGAACGAAGCGAGTTGAAGTTAACACATTGAAATTGGCCCATTTGAGGGCACCCGGGAACGAGGTTGATGGCGAGAGTTTGGAAATCCGATGGTACCAAAGTGGAAGACAACGACCGGAATTTAATGATCAGTTTGTGATTAATGCTGAAGGTGGTGCCTGGACTGTTGCAGTGAAGTTTAACTCACCAGAGGTCAGACATGATCCGAATGGTCTGTTGCATGATTCTGAAAGTTTTTCAGTCACATTCCCAGTGAATTCAACAATGCCAGTGGTTCCGTCTTTGTATGAACATTAAAGTTTAACACTGAGCAACGTTAGTGGTGTTTTATTTATCGAAACATTAGCCTCCGGACGGTAAATGATTTCTATTACTAAAATTCATTATCTTCTTTGTTTATCTCTCTACTCCGTATTAACGGTTATAACACAAGGTTATCTCTGGAGAGATAGTAATTTTTGTAAGTTATTTGATGTTGTACACGCCTCATTCTATAAAATGTGTCGGTGTTTTATATTGAAAAGGTTTTTTTTGCAGTTTCCCGCAGCTCACAGATCGTAACGTCAAGGAAGTAATCTCATAAACGTTTTAAAACAAAAACAAACTTTTCAATAGAGTTGATACAGGGTATCGATAAAATTTTCGATGGAAATTTGTTTCCAATCTGAGCATCGCAAATGTAAATGTAAATGTTTACAAATTTTCTTCATACAACGACCGAAAAGTTTTTTGAACCAGTCCGGCCCTGGCAGTGCTATGGTTGAATCTGATCGTAAGCAGAGCGAGATAAATAATGGGTCACGGTTGGTTAGTGGTTTGATGTTTTATTCGGACACTTGCACATTAGATGAATAATTAAATGCAGAAACGGGACATGTAGCGAATTATAAGATAAATGAAATTTCATTAATTTCACCGCCGTTCCGAATAGACAAACGATGTGTTTTTGTTGTGGCGATATGTTTGAACTATCACAAAAAAAACTTCTATGGACATCATATATTTGAAACGGAGTTAGATCAATCAAATTTCATTTTTCTTATAGTTCGCTAATACAACACGTTGGTCGTTGCTCCATTTAGTTTGTTACCTTGTTACCGCGATAACTAAAGAAATTTTTACCCGATTTTCAAATTTTTTGTTTTAATTGGCAGAGGATCAAAAACATGCGAGGTTAAGTTCGTAGAAGGGCGATATTGAAGCAGTGATATAGGAGTAAGTGTAAACACAACATTTTTTCCTCGTTACCACGAAATTTTTGCGCTGGTTGGTTGAGTAGTCAATAAGTTCTTGAAATTGAGGTTGTATAGGGACAATTTTATAAGGAATGGGGATAGGTAATGTTTGTATTGTGCCGAGTAAATATCATTTTATTCAAAAACTTTACCTCAAATTAAGGCTCGGAACGGGTCGGGTTCGGTCAGACCGGAACCCGAACTTGATTTAACCCGAACCTGAAAAATTATTTCGGGTTCAACCCGAACTTGACCCGATTTTGAATTTTCGATTTCAGGTTTAACCCGAACCCGACCTGAACCCGAAATTGTTCAACCCGAATTTGACCTGAACCTGAATTTTCAATTTCGAGTTCGACCCGAACCTGAACTGAACCCGAAATTTTAAATTTAATCAGGTCGGGTTCGGGTAACCCGAAATTTTTGACTTTTTTTAGTGTAATAAACGCTCAAAATTTCGGGTTACCCGAACCCGACCTGATTAAATTTAAAATTTCGGGTTCAGTTCAGGTTCGGGTCGAACTCGAAATTGAAAATTCAGGTTCAGGTCAAATTCGGGTTGAACAATTTCGTGTTCAGGTCAGGTTTGGGTTAAACCCGAAATCGAAAATTCAAGTTCGGGTCAAGTTCGGGTTGAACCCGAAATAATTTTTCAGGTTCGGGTCATAAATCCGGTTCAGGTCAACCTGAACTAAAACAGGTCAACCCGAACCCGTTCCGAGCCTTACCTCAAATTTTTGAATAAGATACCTTGGTAGTGGGGTGGCAAATGATAGAAATGGTTCTTCTTGTGTGTTTACATAGAAGTACCATTTCCATCATTTGCCCTATTGGTAAGTAATGTACTATCTACTATTACTTTATTCATCTCTACAAAATGGCTGTAAAACACGCCGATAACCCGTTGCAAAAGAAAATTATTCTTGATATTGTTATGAAAAGATTATTGTCGCAGTATTTTTCATTACACGTTGTGTTTAAGAATTCAGTAGAATATTTGTTTAAGTTCAAGCTGTTTTCCAGCTGAGTGTACAAATGTTGAAATTACGTCTTGATTGGAACAAATTCACAGACGTTAGTTATTTTCATCATAAGGAGAGAAACCACAGAGAGAAATTACAGTATACGTGTGAATTCGTATGCCGAGAGAATAATTCTCGTGGGATACGAATTCAAACACATACTGTGATTGAGTGTGTTCTCTTCACGATGAACACAATAACGCTTTATGATACGAAAAACAGAAAAAACAAAAAGAGCAAAAGAAAGTGAGAGAGCTAGCTCCGCCTTCGCATACATCAATTCAAAACAGGTCGCATGCGAGTAAAACATCATCTATATCCCTAGACCTCTTTACAAGGTCCGCTCAGAGAGAACTAAACAACTATGGTTTCTGATAACTTTCTGCGCGTGATTTCATCTGTTTTCGTATCATGAAGCGTGTAAATGTTTTTCTTCACCTGACTACAGTAGATAAATTAACAAAATTTTAAACGATATGAACTCGTGAATTTATAGGCCGTCATTACTAAAAATGAGAACTAAGCCCTTCAATTGTCTGTATACCTGCACAACGACTCGTGAAAAGATGAAGAGGATAGGTACGTTTGTCATCGCGGTTCAACTCATGATGAGCTATTTGGAGAGTCGACAAACTTCAAAGAAAATTGCATATCTCTCCGAAGAATTAGTTGGCGTCCCACCTGCTGTCCGTTAGTTTTATGAACGAAATTCAGTTGTACGCTGATCACGCTGTTTTGTATTATGCCTGCGATTGGTAAAACATCCTCACTATGAACGTTGGAAAAACTTGTTCCATGCCGTTTGGAAGGGTGAAAAGTCATCCGAAATTCAACATTTTTGTGGAAAATGAAATCATCAAGCGTGTACAAGTTCACGTACAAGTATCTCGGCCTTGTTCTGGATGGCAACTTATCATTTGACAAGAACACGTAAATAAGGAAGGAAATAAATTTTCAATGCTTTCGTTTACAGTCACATCACTTATATGCTGCCGTTCTACGAAGGTTTACTGACGAAAATGGCTGAACTGCAAAGGCTTCAGAACAAAAGTATCAAAGCCACGTTTCTACTGCCTTGGTTAACATTTTCCACCATACAGCACCAGTTGGATGCCAATTGAACAAATAGCCATCCATGAGAGGCTCTCCTGCATAAGATGGTTTTGAACTCGGCCACGAAGAAGTGACAATAGATCGAAAAATTTGGAGTTCTTCCCAAAAGATTTTTCGTCTAATTTTTTGCAAAGGCGGCAAATAGGAAACTACAACGATCCATTTACGATCATTTGTTTTAATTTAGTTATTTTACATATTATTTTACCATATTATATGAGTGAGGTCAAAAGCTTTTCCCTAAAGAGTAAAAGTACCTCTTGGTAAATGGTAAATAAATTAAATGGACGTTGCATTACCAACTATTACAGGCTTTTCATGAAAACGGAAACAACAAAATCGGATTGAATAATTTATCTTCGTACATATGCTGGTCATCCATTTTCCTGTACCGCCACAGTTCCATCGCTTTCGTGCAACTGTTCTGAATCGTTTCGATTTCTTCATAGGTTAGATCGCGCATCCAATGGAACGGTGCCGATTTCGAGTCACGAAATGTCGACCAACCACCGCCTACGTTATTCCGGGTGTGCGTGTCCAGAAACACCTCCACCATTGGATCCATTGGCAGTCCGTAAAAGTTCAATATCTGTTCGGACATTTGAAAAGGGTCCAATGACAAATCCTCGTACCGGACGACTTTGAAATGTTGCGGATACTTTTTCAACAAAATTTCGGCCGCATAATAATCGGATACAATGTCTTTGCATAATATGTCAGCTTGATCGCAGTCCGAATGGCCCAAACACCATTTTCGATGCTTACGCGATTGCATCGTACCGCGCGGATCACGTATCAACAGCACGATGCGAACATTCAAGTCCGGATCGTTCAGCAGCTGTTCGGCTAGGGCCAACCGAAGTCGTACGACTTTCATGCTTTGCAGTGGGAATAGTTTGCAGAACGGCGCCAGGAAATCTGGATTCAAACAATGTTGTGGATACAGACGGCAATACTTCCACAATCGGGTGTTGTGTAGCAGCAAGTCCATATTTTTGGCGCCAACTTCTAAAAAATCATTCATGTCGGTGTAGTTGCATTTCAGGAACTGTTTCAGATTATTAACGGCCCGTTTCGCATGCGGTTCACCACGAATCTGGATAATATCAAAGTCCATCAACGGTTCGTAATGATAATAATTTCCCGGCATTGCGTTCAGTACATCACCCAGAAATGTCGATCCCGATCGCCAAGTGGTGATTATAACACTCCGGAACGGTATGCCATTGGTTTCGGGTGTTAGCGCAGCTAAATTCTCACTATCTCTGGGATATTCAAAAGAATCCATTTCATTGACAATTTTTTGCCGTTGATCATTTAGTATGTCAGCAATGGTCATGGTCATATTGTACGAATCATAGTTTTTTCGTAAATTTTTAGTCAACTTTGACAGTCTGTATCCCTCCTGTTTACCTTTTGATTTGTGGGAGTAACAACTATTTGATGAGAATCGTTGGCTTACGAATATTAGTAAAGTACACAGCAGACTGATAGCGAACACCCCAATTATTGTTAATCTCGGTTTGATCATAATTTTTAAGGATAATTAATTTACACTACAACACTATAAATTTGTTTCGTTTGTTTGTATATTCTGTGTTTTTTCTTGTTCGTGCGTAACGAAACTATAAGTACTACTGCTGTAACATAAACTAAAGAGACCTATATTTATATGAGAGAAATAACTGAACATCTGTGCTTTATTTCAATTTTTGTAGAGTCACATTTGACGCGTCTGTATAATAGCACAGCACTGCTACCAGCACGAACATAGAAAATATTTGGAGGCTGATGAAATCGCAGTTGGTACTGCGTTGCTGTTGTACAGATAGATGACTTGTTTTCGTTGTATAAGTACAATACAAACAATCCTAAGCGGTAGTTCGTATCACTAAAGCCTCCACATTTGACACTTGTCAATTCAGTGTTCATGCTAGTAGCAGTGCTGTGATCATAGACATTTAATCTGTTGAAGGTTAAAAAACTTTATTTTACCTTGGAAATATACTACTTCCAGGGGTGGCGCTGACGCCATCTAATATGCAAGACCAAAAAAATTGCCTCATTTCCTTTTTTATTGGAGACTTTCCACTGAGGCACCAAAACAGCAACCTTCTCAGCAAAACACCCATGCCTCTTAAGAGGCACCGCTGCTTTGCTGAAAAGCATACATTTGGGCGTTTTTTAAATACTGGATTTTAGTTTACTTTTGATATCTTCCCACCAGAATCCTTCTTCAAAAATGTGCGTCCGCAATAGATCTCTTCGTTTGGTGAAACTGATGACGGAAACGTGAGGAATGGTGGGGAAAAAGTGTGCAAACTAATCGAAACCAACTTCACAATTTCACATAGTAATGAATAAGTGAGTGCGTCCAATTCTTTGAAATGAATGCAAATGAACTAAATACGGGGAATTCCCATAGAAGCAAAGTTGGTTGTCATTAGTTTTCACACAAAACCGAACCGTCGATCGTCACGCCAGCGGTCATTTTAGTGATCTATAACGACCACGAAAATTAGTTTTGGTTTCTCCAGAAACGAAGTAAATTAAAACTCTTCGACATAGCAATCTAGCTTGATGGTGCTAATCTATTCGATCAAATCTTCCGTGTGGACCGTGTGGACGTAGATATTCGAGTAGAAAAAGGGATTGTTAAATTTTCACTTCAACAATTTATTCATCGTGCCACAACCCATGAGTATTCACGTCGTAAGTCTGCCTAAAATTTGAATTTCAAGTGAACGATTCAATGAAAAAGTGAACCGAAAAGTAACTTTCAGCGCTTCCTTGTATGAAAATGACGCTACGTTAGAAAGTATTACGCACTTTCCATTTGGAATTTCGACCGCACTTACGGCGTCAATTTTGGTGTCATTGGAAAGCTGAGACCATTAGTGATCAGGGGAATCATTTTTTTTGATGTTTTGATTGGTCATGGTCTGCAGATGCAGAGAGACAGGAGAAGCGTTCGATGAAGTGAGGATGGAATTCCGAGGACAGATTGTTTTAACAACGTAGTTAAGGGAATTGAAGCCATCCATGCCGAGAGAAACACTAAACGGCCAAATAATTTCAAGCATTTTTATTTCTTGCTCAATTTCTTACTTATTCATTAGCCGGCTCGGGACTCTTTTCCCGATCTGACCGTTTTCTATGCAAATACAATCGAACCGTACAGAAGTATAACAATTCAATTATGCTGAAGATCGACACACCAAGGAATAATCCCAGCGAACCGCCACAGTTCGAAAAGAATTCGCTTAGACTGTGCAACTCAGAACGGATGTCTTTTTTGAAAAATGGATTTTTGTAGCTGACATAGATTGGCGTTTCACCGGCTGTTGCATCCACATTCGACAGCGGCGTCACTTGAATAGCATACGACAATTGAGTGCAGGTCGGCAGGCAATCACAGTCGTCGATCAGAGCATGGATGTCATCGTCTTCGTCATTGAATACGGGTATGAAAAGTTTGCGCGATGATTCCCAGTAACATTTCAAATCGGCTCCACAAATTTGGGTGTCGCCAAAATCTGCAATTTACAAAACATTTCAATTTCCAATGATCGAAGCGAACAAAGAAATTGTCACGCACGTGGCATATGATATGTAACGCATCCACATTGTTTTAGAGTGTAATTGGTGAGGCACTCCCATTCACAATGGTTCTGGGTGTAAACTTTGTAAAATTTCAAATGTCGTTCTTGGGTGTAATAACATTGTCGCACATCTGGCCTATATTTCTCAAGCCCTTCCGATACGACCAAATGTGGCGTTATTTCGATGTTGTTGATTTTGTCGCTTTCAATGTCGACAACAGTCGAACGGCGATGATGGACGGGAAACTCGTCGGGTGCGTGAAAGAAGACTGAAAGTTTAGAGTTGAACGGGCTGATTCGATCGGAATGATTAACGTTGAAGGACATGTGAAAGAAATCGTAATAGTTGAACGACCGAAACGGATATGTGTAGTTCTCCAGCGGCAGTCCTTTCTTGAAGCCAGAATCGCGACTCCATAAGGGTTCCTGGTCGTCTTTGTCGTCTTTGAGTGTACTCAAAATTACGCTAATTTCAGAGAAAATTAAGTTGGAAATTTAAGCGACTTGCGATAACGACAGTGTAAAGTAAAACAATGTTTACTTTACACTGTCTGTGATTGACAAAATGTACCCGTCTCTGATCAAGGCCTTCTCGTTATACATATTAAATGTTACACAAGCACCAATGTCTGTTATTGTCTTTCCCAGTGTCACAGGCACTTTTACGGGAGCTGCTATCCAATGAGAGCTCGTAACATTGATTTCTGGCAAGATCTGTTTTGAATTGTAAAACTTAAGTTTCCGAACGACAACCCATTGATAAATTGAACACAAACTTTGCTCAAAATGTTGTGATTGTCCTGATGGCTTTGCTGCAACAACAAACTCTCCAGAAAAATTGAACTGGAAAATGGTGGTGATTCCGACAGCTCAGTTCTACAAGAAACGATCTTACGATTATTTTGCATTCGGATTGAACGGAACGAACAGAAGAAACGTTACAAATTTTCTGGCACAAAGCCCTGCGCATATTCCGGCCAATTAGTTTCGTTCAATCCGAACGGAGTGAATTCGTCGCTGACTTGGGGGCAAAATGTAACAGCTGGAAACGGTGCGTCCCACACCGGGACTGGATTCAGTGCAGGACTTTCGATTATCGGATTTTCGTGCATTGTTTTGTACGCTTGATAGATCAAATAAATGGCACCAAAGATCGAAAAGACTAACATAATGAACCACCAAACCCTGAAAAAAAATTTGATCGGTTGTATGTTCAATTGTATGGATAAAAGGTGAAATAACATGAATGGGATGACTCTGCAAAGCTGCATAGTTATGAGAACCTACATCCACAAAGCTTAACTCAGTGGCCACATCTTTTTTTTACGAATATCGACTACAATGTCAATTAGTTTGTAGCCCATGGGTCAGAAATCATGCGTAGCAGCTTAGCAATGCTAGGAGAATGGATTTTTCAATTTTGGGAAAAAACTTTTAATTTTTCGGCAAAGGAAAACCACGGTATCTTGCCATTTTCAAGATGATATTACAATTTGAGGTCTTTTTCATGTCTATCGATCATTTAAATTCATTTTTTGATAAAAGTATCTGTTTTTGTTCATAAAATAGATAATTTTATCTAGATAGCTCTAGTCTAGATTTGCGAGTAGAACGACCTCGATGCAAAACGCTTTCATCAATATTTCGTGTACAGGATCAAGCATGACATATTTGGTATCGTTGTAAGCTAAGACCCCAGGCTATCACATTAGCAACACATTGATATGCAATAATCCTACCAGAAAGGTATAGAAGCGGCCAAAGTTTTCCGAGGGTAGCCTAAAAGTAGAATTTCTGTAAATGGAACAGAGAACTTCGATTCAAAAATATTTGTTTTGCTTTTCGAAAGGGTCTGCAAAACTAGTCTGGGATTACCATTTAGAGTCTTCCTCAGTTACTTCGGCAGGGAGATATCAGCCTTTCAACATACTGAAATTTTAACTTTCAGCTACTATTGATCTATGAAGAAAATGTCGGGAGAAATAATTTTTACACTGTAAGCCTTAGAATTTGTCCCTCTATCAATTCTAATGCCAGTCTTAAGTCCTCAGTGTTTCACAAGCCCTAGGGAACGCTGATGCTGGTTTTCAGAAACAGCTCAGGGGATTTTGCTAAAACTTGTTTACTTGAATAGCACTTCCCTCCTCCAACTCTCTTATGAAACGAGCCATCAGAACAGTCAGAGCGTTTGCTGCGACTGAGCCCCGTACAAACCCGTATATCTATTGCGTACGTGACCCTAGTGCGTCTGTCACCCTACTTGACCGTAAGCCTATGCGCCGGTTAAAGTAGTTAAAGTAAAATTATTATGTAATGTGTACATCTTAGAAATTGCGCCCCGTACGACGTTCCTTTCAAATAAAACAAAAATTTCAAATAGCCCTAAAATTTTAATTTATTGAGTATAAATACACATAGGCCTAGTATCGGCCTCAGTCCGAGGATCCAAATTTAATTTTTTTTTTCAACAACATTCTATTCGGCCTTTGATTACCTTCCAAATGAAACAAAAAATACGAAAAACGGATGAAATTTGCTCGAGTTATATGTAAAATACACATAGGGCCCTAGTAGCGGCCTTAGTCCGAGGACCCAAATTTAATTTTTTTTCAACAACATTCTATTCGGCCTTTGATTACCTTCCAAATGAAACAAAAATTACGAAAAACGGATGAGTTATATGTAAAATACACATAGGGCCCTAGTAGCGGCCTTAGTCCAAGGACCCAAATTTAATTTTTTTTTCAAAAACATTCTATTCGGTGTTCGATTATCTTTCAAATGAAACAAAAATTACGAAAAACGGATGAAATTTACTCGAGTTGTATGTAAAATACGCATAGGGCCTTAGTAGCGGCCTTAGTCCGAGGACCCAAATTTATTTTTTTTTCAACCACATTCTATTCGGCCTTTGATTACCTTCCAAATGACACAAAAATTACGAAAAACGAATGAAATTTACTCGAGTTTAATGTAAAATACACATAGGGCCCTAGTAGTGGCCTTAGTCCAAGGACCCAAATTTATTTTTTTTTTCAACAACTTTCTATTCGGCGCTCGATTACCTTCCAAATGAAACAAAAATTACGAAAAACGGATTAAATTTACTTGAGTTCTATGTAAAATACACATAGGGCCCTAGTAGCTTTTCACTTCTAAGGCCCTAACTCACGGTCCACTCACCCGATTTTAAAAAACTTTTTTTTCCTGGATTGGTATTGACAATACTTATCATTTGCCGTGTCATTTACATTTCCATCGTTTATTTTGCCATAAATATCACCAAAAGACCTTAAATCACTTAGGTGGCCCTAACTCACGAAGGGCCTACCCGAATATGCCCATCTTCGAACTTAGCCTCACTATTTTGACTATCTTTCAGGGAAAAAAAATCGGATTTGATTTACTCAAGATATCGACGTGACAGACAGACGGACAGACGGCCCAAATTTTTATTGCGGATTCGTCATCTATGAACATAGGCAAACACTTTGCCCTTACCGTCTGCTTCGAATTACACACGGAATCGTAATCCTATAAGCCCCTTCGTACTTCGTACGGGGCTAAAAACCCGGGATGTTAATTTACACCTTTATTTAAAGTTCGTTCATACCCACCGTGAAACTCTAAATCCGCTCGGAGAGCACTTGCAAGATTTCTGACCTAATGCTAGACCATCCAGACAAGCTATTTTTGATCGATGCAAAGGAAAAAATTGTTCGACTATATGCCTTCGAAATTCATCAATTTTTTTTAGGAGTTAGTCTAAAGTTCGATACGTACAGCCGCCCATAAAAATTACGAAATTACGGACCCGATTATCTCCGATTTTAAACTGTTTCAAGATTGATCAAGATTGATCAGAATATATTGATCAAAAATGTGGCTCGAAACAACAGGAATAACATAACTCTAACTTGAATGAAATATCTCGTTTATCCAAAATCTAACCGACGTTACAATAGTTGTTAGATCCACTTTTTTTCTGAAACTAAAAAAGTGGACCTATCTTGAAAATATCTTGTCTGTGGAACTGAAAAAAGTGGAACTATTGTCACACTGCCCACACTCAATAGGGTGTGTCGATTTCAATTTTTTTTAGTCATTCCCGTTTCCGCAGACAATTAACATTTTAAATGCAGCGGGTAAATAAAAAATTTTGACAGAAATTCGATTATTAATCATGAATAACACATTTAAAAGCTGAAGATAGTAAACTTAGTTTTTTAAGAAAAGTCAATTTGTTGTATTTTCGAAAACACTCGTAAAAATGCCCCGTTTTTGAGCCTTCCAACAGCGAAACCAATAAATTTTTAGATTTACATATCGAAAGTGTACGCTTGCTAGATTCGCTATTGAAAACCCTACAAAATGAGCTATCACAACATTAGTTTGACTAAAATTTACCCAGAAGAGATGATTTTTTCACATACAAAATTCTTGAAAATTCCACCTCTAGTAGACCCTCTAGATGCCGTACAGAGTGAAAACTCTGCAAAAGCATCTGTAGATTTTTTTTGGTTCGGACCCATAATCCAAGTATCTCGTGTAGCTCGAAAATTTTTGAAAAAGTGACGGTGCAAGCTTATATTGACTTATAAAAAAAAAAATTGCTGATTATTATTGCTAGTGCGAGGGTGAATCGCGGTAGGGCGGAACCAGGGATGACTAAAAAAAATGAAATCGACACACCCTAACACTCAAGAGGAAGATAGTTCAACTTTTTTTTAGTTCCAGAAAAAAGTGGATCTTTTGTAACGTCGGTCAAAATCTATATTATTAATGTTTGATTGTTTGTCTCTCTATAGGAACCCAGGCGTAAAGTCCTATAGTCTAGAGAGACTTGACACTTTGATACTCATGATAAATTAGGATGAACACTAGGGTGTAGCGTTTTGCAATCTTTTTTTAATTTTTAAGGCCTGCGAGTAGGTTCGATGCAGAATGGTCCACTGAACACGAAAATACAAAAAAAAAAAATGAAGTTCGAAGCTCCCACTCGACGTAAAGATTCACCGGGTTGAAGATTCGATGACCTTCTAGTGTGTAGAAAATGGTACGAGAAAAACTATATTTTTTTAATTTGTCACAGAATTTATGCAAAAACGGTTCCAAATTGTTCTTAGTATTGCTGGCGTTAAGAATGCAGCAATTCTGGGAAGAAATAACCGACTTTTGGGGTAACATTAACTCGTATGTTTAAGATAATCGAAAAATCATCAAACCGACAATTTGTTTTTTTAAATTACACCTTACATCGCCCATTTCGTCCCAGGATTGCTGCTCTATTAACGCCAGCAATATTGAGAACAATTTGGAACCGTTTTTGCATAAATTCTGTGACAAATTAAAAAAATGTTTTTCTCGTACCATTTTCTACACACTAGAAGGTCATCGAATCTTCAACCCGGTGAATCTTTACGTCGAGTCTATATTCGTTTGAAAACTCTTGAAATTCCCTTTAAAATGAGCTACGACACGACTTTCCAGTCACATATTTTAGAAAGCTTTAAATCCAAAAAAAAAATTGAAAAAGTCATGGTCGGGATCACTTTTTGTAATTGTTCAACGGTGACTCAATTTTTTTTTAATTTTAAAGTACGCCAAATTGAAGCCACGGTCTCTACGATTAATTATCATATACACTTAAGATATATTTTTCCGCACAGCCGGCAGAACTAATCTCACTATGGCTTTGGGACCAAAGAAGTCGATTTTCAGAGGTGCGCATGGGAGCTTCGAACTTCAAAATTTTTTTTTTTTCGTGTTCAGTGGACCATTCTGCATCGAACCTACCCGCAGGCCTTAAAAAATTAAAAAAAAGGTTGTAAAACGCTACACCCTAATGAACACGCGAAAATTTGTTCACTTTCATACATTTTTGACATTTTTGTAACGGGTGTAAATATAAAAACCTAAATATTTTGTCATTACTATGAACATAGCCGCGGGCATTCCACTAGTATCCTATAAAATCGCTGACTAAGTCAACTTCACACTAGTGTAAGTTTGAGTTAAGCCTCACCTTGTCGTGTACATACGTTCTTACATACACCCGTAATGGATGACCTAGCCAGCAGTGTTAAACAATGCGTCTTAACACAAAATAACATCCTCAATTACATCACTTTGTTTTTATGCATAAAAACACTAAAAATTCAAATCACCTTTCAAATTTGTGCCGTTCATCGTCCACAACGTACGAAACACCATGAATGGTGCTCTTCTGCATATATTCCGACACTGTATTTTCGATGAAAGACCGTTTCGGCTAAAAAATGTATTATTTTGTTGAAATTTTCAATGCATTTTCCACAAACTTAGAATTCAAAATTTACTTTTTTCCTATTTTGTGGATCTTCGACGGCATAATTTTCACCACTCCTCAGATTGAATCGATTGAATATTGAATTCAGTTTCATTTTTCACTTATTTCGTTCGTCTTGTTCTGTTGATATTCTGCAAGAAACTGACTATCGCTATAAAACTTTGAACTTGACTTGGTTATAGCTCTGCATCATCTTTGATCTTTCAGTGCATTCATATAAACTAACATGGTCATGTAAGCCGACTGAGTGGAGGGAAACACAACATAACTTATGAATTAATTCGCTTCCATGAAGAATCATGTTTTTTGTCCACAAATTTCTGAATGTCATCAACGGATTTTTTATTAACAAAATCAAAAATCCTTTGCTTTCGTCATAGGCTATCCGAGTCTTCCCTGAAACACAGTCTTCGATTTTGTTCTTCTCTTTCCAAAATGCGTTTCCCGCAGCCTTTGGATGGAAGGTTCTTTTAAATGTTTCTTTATTCGCGCACACAATGATACGAGATTGAAAACAAAAACTTGATATGGTTCTTTTTCGCCAAAAGATGCTGCACGTTTCTTTTAATAATCACAAAATAATAAAGCAAACAGGTTTCAAGCGGACGGATAAAATATTTAAAAAAAAATAATCGATCTTGACCACTCTGCGTAGATCAGACTTTATAAACATTTTGTTTATTGTTTATGGATAAATTAATATATTTTATTGGTGAGAGGCACGTGTGTGCTTTGATGTCCTTGATGTCTTATCGTTATGAATTGGAGGGTTGATGGCCACTTGATGAAATTATGTCACGTTTTAACTCATTTCTTTTTTGCCTTTAAATTATAGTTTATGAATGTGGAGTGAGTTGACGAAACTTTAGCTTAAGCCATATGCATAAAAAACTCGTTGATAGTTTAACCTTTCAGAAACGACAATCGTATTACTTCTTTTTCGCTTAAATCTGTTACTTCCTTTGTTTAGCGTTTGATAGAATACTCATACTCGTTTGTTAACCACAAGGGAAAAATTGGAAATTCCAGCCATAGATAGTCAAATTATGCAAATATTGGAAAAATATCTGGAAAATCTTAGTTGCGTCACCAGTCTCCGAAATTTTACTGGAAGTCGGACATCCATTGTTCTTTCATTCATAAAAAAATATCAATGAAAGAACACTATGTGTCCGACGACTAATGCACCAACCCTATAAAAACCTTGAAAATTCCGAACAACACAGATTTCTTTAAAAAAAATCAAAATTTTCTTTCTCTCTTTGGATTAATCATTAAAAAATCTTTCGTAATAAAAACAGATAGAGCATAAATTTTCACTCTTTCAATTCACTTTAATTACATTGCGAAACCATAGCAATGCAGTTCACATTGCAATAATTTGGTAAAGTTTAAATAACTTTCATTTAGAGTAGTTACCGATAGTTATTCCATAAGTCGGAAACCTTATTTGTTATGGGCTCAGAAGATAAAGTGAGGAAGTCGAGGACCTTGTCTAACATCAAGATACGTTTTTAGTAAGTCTCGGTATAGAAAAGATAAGAAGAAACTTTTTCCCGAGGGGTGGATAAACATAAAAAACAAGGTTCTAAGGGATAGAAAACAAACATAAATTTGTTGCAAAACAAATAAAAAACACATAAACAAGAAAAAACAGAAAAAAACGGAAAAAAACCGAAGAAAACAAGAAAAAAACCGAAAAAAAACAAGAAGAAAACCGAAAAAACAACTGTAAGAAACTGAAAAACCAAATTAAAAACAGGAAGAATTAAAAAGAAAACAGAAAAACAAAATTAAAAATACAAAACCCGAAAGAAGTATACCATGTTTTTTTGTTTTTTTCTTTGTTTATAAACAAGAAAAAACAGAAAAAAACAAGAAAACATTTGTTGAAAAAAACAAGGTTCGAACAGAATTTACGTTTATCCACCCCTCGCTTTTTCCTGTGTTTATTTAGCATTGATTCCACATTTTCCTCAGCAATTACGGACCAAGAGCTGACATGTTTTTCCTTCGTTCATCGGGTAACAGATTTATTTGTTAAGGAAGCGTTTGTGATGTCTTTGGGGCTGAATATACAATACAAACTGATGGTTAAACAATCCTTTTCAAACAATCTTGCTCCGGGAATTAAATCGAACCTGTTTTCTTTGGGTGGGCTTTCAGTCTTTCGATCCCGAGTGCTATCACCTGATCCAAGTTAACCTTTATTTCGGCACAAACTTGGGTTTTATAGGTTTCTTCCATCGTACAGAATTTTACCGAAATTTGGCAGGCCGAAAACAACCGACCGTCATCTACAGAAGCAAACATAACCGCAACTTAAACAAATTTGTTCGTTGAAACTTCAAAGTGAGGTTGTGATGGCTTCTCTGTGGATGACGATTGACATTTTGAACGGCGTTGGAAGAAACCTATAAGATGTGTGACGACTGAGACTGTTCTACTACCTAAAGGAAAGTCGTATCGTAGAACAACAAAATTTCTCATTGAGAATTTTAACAAATAGGACCCTTGTTGGCAGGTCATGTCCCTTGACTGATGAAATTTTCTGGAGATTTGAAAATTAGTTTTAGTAAAGAAAATTATTTATTGTCGGTTGAAACAATTTTCGAACTATGAGAGTTGCGAACGGTATAAATAAATATTGATTCCTATATTAACGCTGTCCGTTAATTGTTCCAAGTCTCATCGTTCAAAAATCGTTCCAAAAAACCAACACTTAATGATACATTTACTTTCGTAAGAACATCAGTTGAGGAAATAATCATCTAAGTCCCCACCGATGAGAAACGGAAGAGTATACGCGGCATCCCGATATAATATTAATCAAAATGCATTATTGACTTTGGGAGCAAACAATAAAACTGATGAATGGTGTTGTATTGTTTCATAAATGACTGCAATTTAAACAAAACATTATACTTACGATGTGTTTATTACTACATAAGTATAGGTCTTAACAATTGAATATAAATGGTTCATTACATGCGAGCGGTAAAAACTTGTATCAATTTTCCCATCCGCGTATGCATATAACACTATGATGTATGACAAAAACTGCAAATTAAAGTGACTCTTTTTTGTACAAGGTCACAGTTTTTATAGTGCTGTTTACCTTTGGACAGATAGAAACAAAGCGAATTTAGCTTTCGTTTAAGATCCGTGTAAGAAAGTATATATGAGTGAGCGTACCATGCTACTGTTCACCACAAAATAGTTGATGCTATACAGTCAACGCAATGCGGTTATGGACCCTAGACAAGAATATTGAACAGATCAGATTGACTAAAGTTGTGTTTCGAGAATTTTTCTACCTGTAGATCATAACACCTTGGGATCTCGTATCGTGCATTTAGGGCACATCAATCGTCCATTTTTTTAAACCTAAGTCACTGGTTAGGTTAAGTTACCTTCCTCCAAGAGATTTTAAAGTTCGTACGAGATTTGAAAATCTATCCTGAATCATTAAAAAAATCGTTGAGAAGCGATAGGAAAATCCTTGAAAATCCTCAGAGGATTGTCTTCTTAAAAATCCTTTGTCAACGAAACTTACAAGGATCAATATTTTCAGATATTTTTTTTAGTTTTTTGCAAGCGGTCTTGGTAAAAGGCAAAATTCAATTTCGGGCTACGATATAGTTATTTGCATGACAAAGGATTAAAAAACGAAAAGTAGAGTTTTCGTGTGAATTTTGTTGGTGCGAGGCGAAGCCGAGGTCAATAAACACACGAAAACGAGACTTTTCAACTTTTATCCCGAGTTATGTAATGGATTTTGTGCACCGGGCAACTGAAATACGACAGATTTTGCCATGATTTTTTGTTATGAAATGTCAGGTTTTACCGAACGATAAAAATCGCACGATTGGGAAAAAAATCATTTCTTTACGATTTATCTTTACGGGTAGTTGCATACCTCGCCTTCGGCTCGGATATGCAAACTCTACCCTTGTCAAAATAACAGTTTTCAAACCTTGGCGCTTAGACACACACTCGTGAGTTCTGCTCGTATCACAAAATTGATCCATCATGATATGCATACTTTCCGGCGCATCCAATGTAATATACAATTCTTTACGATTTATCGTGTGAGAACGGTTTTGAATGAGTTTTTCCATGACTATACGATTGATCACATTTAATATGGTGAATGTCAAGTGTGACAACATTGTTTTCAAGTGAATTGATGTCTTTTGTATATTTCAGTTGTCCGGTGCACAGAACGTTTTTCGTACCTCTACATAAAATGGATTTATTCAGCACACGCCCTAATTTTCAGGACTGGTGCTGAAAAAATCGTCATTTCCTGTATTGGTACGAAACTACTATTTCCTAACTAGTGTAAAAATATCGTGACTTCGTCGCTTATTTTCCATGTCGTTTAGGAAAAACTTTGTTCTTAACTTATGCTAAAAGGCTTTTTTAGCATGTGTTAGGAAAATAACTCGCTTCGTTCGTATGGATAACTTGGGTCTAGTGCTGAAAAGGTCAACATAACGACACTTGTAACACTACATACTATTACATTCTTTTGAAACCTAAACCAATTTTCTTTTTTTCCCAGGTGTGTAACAACTTTCAACCCTAGGGAAAACAAAAGCGTTTTAAAGATCTCGTGTTCGTGAACTTGGCGCTGTAAAGATTTTAAAGAAATTTAACATTTGGCTTATAACCAAAAAAATTTACAAAACTATTGGGCGTGAAATTAGCCAGATGGGATGACGTTGGCCGAAAAATCGGAAAGAATTGACCCGCGCAAACTTTGTAGCCACCCGCGATTCATCAAACTTTTTTTTTGAATATTTCGATAGATCTAGTACATGGAAGCTACGAGAAATTATTAGAAACATTTAACATTCACCTGTAGGTCGTCCGGTGGCTCTAAGCATGGTGCAAGGTGCAATTGGAGGAAACTCGAAAATTTTCAGAATATTCGGCCGCGTAAGCTTATAAATGGACTAAAAAAATCTGATTTGATGGATACGACTGATGCCCAAATGATGAAGGACTGTAGATCGACAAAATTTGATTGTGAAAATCGAAAAGACTTGACAACTTCACCATTTTACAGTTTCATCATTTCTTTTTCGATCGCTGCAACAACTCAACTTCCAGTCGTTGGACCGGTTTTAAAAAGGAAAACGAGAGAACGTTCCACAATCAGCGCAATTTATTTATGAAACATTCGCCACCACCTCTTCGGATACGCTTTTCGCACTACGTGGTGATTCTATTTCAATTGTTACCGGACCATCATTTTGAATATGCACTTGCATCATCGCACCGAATACTCCGTCTGTAACAATTCCAGTTCACTCAGTCACTTCCCCTTTCACAAATTCAGAACGACAAACCTTTAATTTTCTCTTCGGAATATTGCTCGCCCAGCTTCTTCAACAACGTATTGTACAAATTGGATGCATCCGGTCCTTGCATAGCTAAGTGAAAATCCGGTTTGTTGCCCTTCAAGCGATTGTAAAGGGTGAATTGGCTCACACAGAGCAGCTCAAGATTCTCTTCCTTAACGTTCCGTTGCCATCGCTTACCGTTACCGTCATCGAATAATCGAATGCTAAGCAGCTTTTTGGCTCTTGAATGGAACAGAGATGTAAGAAGGGAACAAAAACCGATCCGGTTGCAGCGATCACTTACATATACTCCACGTCTTTGATGGTATCGTCATGCGAGAGACCGATTAGAACACAAAAACCACGGCCAATACTGCTGATGAGCTCATCTCCGACTGAGTTTTGGAAGACAAAACAATTGAACTTTGCTGGTTATTGTTCACAGCTAAATTACCTGTTACTTTTGCTGATGTTACCCTTTGAATTAGTGCCTTCATCTCAGAAAATAAAATGTTCTCGCGAAGACTTTGTTTACATTTTGTTGTTGTTGTTTTGAAATGTCAGTAACAGCTGATTATGATGTCTCAATCCTCTCAATCCAACGTGCAAGATCTAGTACCTTTTCAGCGTTTTCCTCGTCGGCTTTTGTTACAAATTGTTGTTCTCATCTACTCCAGCTCCTCTGATATTATCCGTCAATCTGTCATCAACAAAACATTGGAACGCGATGCGAGTTTTGTCAACCGAAATTTTTCATTTCGTTTTAAGCTCAATTTAAGTATAGGAAGGCACAGCGTCCACAATGAATGTGTCCGTTGTTAGTGCAAAGGCATTTACTGCCATGCAAAATCTAAACATTACCGAACTGAGTGAATGCTCTCCCAGCGAAATTCGACCGCTGTTACCGAGTCTGGTGCGGATGAGTCTACTATCGCCGATGGATTGCATGAAAAGTGGAGTGGAATCACGGAAGCAAATACTGTCGCTTCTGGTTGGTATAGAAGTTGTGAACAATATCGTTTCACTGCTGCAAGTCGATTACCATGAATTGGAGATTGATGTGAAGAAGGAACAGCAGCTGAGGTAAGATCTATTGAACCAATCGATCGGTGTGTATACAACTAACAAACTGACAATTTCAGACAAAAAATCGGCAACGCCAATCAAGACTCAGCACAATTTCATGGTCTACAGAATGGCGTTGCGTTGGGTTTCGAACGGGCTGATGTGACCCGACGCGTTCGCATCGTACTGTCGGAACTGTTTTACATTCAATCACAAATCTTCGAACAAAATCAACTGGCCACCGTCCGAGGCAATTCGAACGATAACGTCGTCAAGCAGTCGGAATTGTTCGACAATGAAATCTATCTGGAAGAAATCACCGACATCATATGCATTGCATTGGCCGAATTGCCGTCCCTCTTCAACATACAAGAGGTGGTCGAAACACTGTTGTACGTGAACAGTGGCAGTTCAATCATTTGTTCGGTGGTTGCGAATATGCCCGACTGTTTCAAAGAAGTGGTCACATCGCTGATATCGAACGGCGACGAGGACACACCCGACGGTAAATTGAGATCGAAAGCTTTATCGGCCTTGTGTGATATGAGCCCGGGACAGGCATTACCAACGCGAACATTATGCATTGAAATGTCGAAAATGCCGTCGTTGATGTTGCGATTGAGTCTGAAGGATCCATTGGATTTGGTAGGACCGCTTTGAGTGCTATGCATGGTTTGGAATTGTTGTTGTTCATTCCTTTCTCTATTTCAGATTGCTTTCGTGTCGGGATTGCTACTCGGAAATGATCAGACTACACGCTCATGGTTTGCCGTTTTCGTACGATCAAATCAGAAAAGGAAAGGGAATTCCTTGCAGGCAGTCAGAGACGAACTGCTCAAACAACTGCAAAACATTGTCGTTTTCTCATTGAATGCTCAACTCACTGACGAACTGGTGGTGCAGGGAGCTGCACTGCTACGACTATATTGTGCATTACGTGGCATTGCCGGAATCAAGTAAATTACCTTTTGCACTTCGATGTGACATCTGACCCTTAATTCCCCATTTTAGATTCAACGACGACGAGATCCATCTACTGGTACAGCTAATAACATCAAAACCACCGCCAACATCAGCAGGAATCCGGTTTGTGTCACTCGGCCTGTGCATGTTAATCGCTTGTCCGACGCTCATCACCCAGCAATCACTGGAAGCGAAAGGAATCGAATGGGTGCAATGGTTGATCAAAGGCGAAGCCTATTTCGAAAGTAACAGTGGCGTTGCGGCATCATTCGGTGAAATGTTACTGCTGATGGCCATTCATTTCCACAGCAATCAGGTGTCCGCCATTTGTGAATTGGTCTGCTCAACGTTGGGCATGAAAATTCCGCTTCGACAGAACAACACCACTCGAATGAAGCAGATTTTTACGCAAGAAATTTTCACCGAACAAGTCGTTACGGCTCATGCCGTCAAAGTGCCCGTCACTCCACAATTGAACGCCAACATTCCCGGCTATCTGCCCGTGCATTGCATTCATCAGTTGCTGAAATCGAGGGCATTCTCCAAACATAAAGTACCGATCAAGTCCTGGATTTACAAGCAAATCATATCGTGCACCACACCGTTGCATCCGGTTCTGCCAGCCCTAATTGAGGTGTACGTTAATTCCATCATTTCACCGAATGCTAAAGGCGGACTGGTCGAACATACTCACGAACCGCTGACCGAAGACGACATTGTCAAGGTGTTTCAACGGTCCGTTGTGGGTACACATTTGCAGACGAAGAAACGGATCTATGCGTTGGAACCGGATGTTGGGATCGACGATGAGTCATTGGTACAGCCAAGCATATCGTCACAGCTGCTGTTACTTTATTACCTTCTTTTGTACGAAGATGTACGACTGAGCAACATGGCAACCATCATAGCCAATTGTCGGAAAGTGAAAAGTTACTCCACCGAATTTTTGTCCGAACTTCCCATCAAATACCTGCTGCAACAAGCCCAGAAAAACCAGCACGACTTCGGTGGATTATTCAGCCCGTTGCTGCGGTTATTGGTCACTCATTTTCCGCATTTGTCACTGGTCGACGACTGGATCGAAGAAGAGTCGATTTCGTCGAAAGTCACTTCATCGGTGTCCATCCAGTCGATGCATATTGTAGAAGCTTTCGAAGACATCGAACAGTGTCCATCCAAAACGATTAAATTGCTTCGTTTGATGCTAAAAATGCCACCGACCGATATATGGCCACATGTCGAGCTGTTCGTGCACTATTTCAAGAAGATACTTGATCCACAGGTGCCACGACTAATTCAGGAACTGTACAAAAACATCTGGATTCGATTCAACACAGTGCTGCCGCGTCGACTGTGGGTCCTAACCATCAATGCTCTGATGCCCGACGAAATGTACAAAACGCAGTTGCTGACACAGGAAAGTATTCTCTTCGATCCGCTACAAGTCGTCCGTTGTGATGCCCGAGTCTTCCGTTGCCCGGATGCATTGGCTATAGTTTTGCGTATTCTACAGGCTAGTCTGGCCGCATGTAAGAGTCAATTGTCGCGGCACATTTTAGACAAACCGTTGATCGAGAAGGCCGGACAATTGCAGATTTCGGAAAATGAACGCGAGGAATTGAAAACGGCCCTGGTAGCGAATATGGAAAGTGCTGCCGTTCAAATACTACTGGAAGCTTGTGTCGAAACGCCGGACGATCGTTTAAAAACAGGCAGACAATGGGCGTTGCGTGAAGTTCGTGGCATCGTGTCGTCGTATATTCATCAGGTGTTCATTTCGGAACCGTCACTGGCCAAACTGGTTCATTTTCAAGGCTATCCCAGAGAACTGCTGAGCATGACTGTACGTGGCATTCCTTCGATGCACATCTGCATGGACTTTGTTCACGACCTGCTGGCTATGCCTGAGATGGACAAGCAGATATTTGCAATTGATTTAACGTCACATCTTTCTCTGCAATATGCGCTGCCGAGATCGTTAGGCGTTGCGAAATTATGCATCAACACGCTGTCCACTCTACTTACAATACTTTCAAAAGACTCCCGCATCGAGATGTTTCGTGCCGTATTGCCATGCATTGTACGATTTGCCGAGGCATTTCCTCCGTTGCTGGAAGAATGTACGCTGTTTCTAATGCAATTAGGACGGATCGCAGAGTCACAAGGAGCGTTCGGACGTTCAATTTCACTATCCGTTTTGTCATTGAATCCGAACTCAAGGATACGAGCTCAGACCAGACAAACGCAATACTCCGAAGAGTTGGTCGAGGAGGTGCGTGAAACATTTTCGAAACTTTTGGAGGAGGCGGTTTTGAAACCAAAAATTTATTAGGACGAGACAAAATAAAGAGACGAACTTCTTACTGTGACCGATTTGTATTTCTCATCGATATTCGGCTTTCGTTCCAGTTGTTTCTTTTCCGTTTCTCCGAGAATTCAGTTTCTGGTTCCACTTCGAATAGCTTGCCATTTTTCTCATGATACTCGAACACTGTGCCTTTGGGTCGGGTCTGCCAATTACTGACTTCCATCGAAAGATCTTCGAGATCAACGACTGCTTCGGAGATTCTTACAGACTCTGTCTTAGAATCATCAACATCAGGCAATTTTCGTTTCCTAATGTCCTGCTTCTTCCTTTTATTACATTCTGCAGTTTCACCAGCCCAATCGATATTCAGAACAACATTGTCCAAAAGTTTTATTTCTTCCACTGTGTCATCGGCTCGGCTCGGCGATTCTTCAGTCTCACTAACGTACACAAATTCCACGCTGTTCTCGATTATCTTCGCTAATTTTTTGCTGACAAATTTTCGCATCTCCTCTGGTACAAGCAAGTCGTCAATGTGTTCATTGGCATCGGTTATTTGTCTTTGGGATTTCAGGGCGGCTGGGGGTTCTAGAATAATTGAGCCAAATCTGTTTTGTGCCTATAACATGTCAGAATTGCGGTTGTACACTTACTTGAACTTGAACTTTCTTCCGATCTTTTGCCAGCTAATTTGAACATACTATCGCTAATAAGAGATGTGTCAGCTGCTTCACGAAGAAGTTGCAGATTCTCATCGTCAGATGATGAATCAGATTCGGAGCTACGGTGGCTGGTCTTCATTTTTTCAAACTTTTTCAAACCGTAACAAAAATGATTTGAATCGAAATTTGTTTTGCTTTAGTTTGTACTAAACACACGTGTGAATGACAAACAACAGCTGTGCTCTGGAGCAGGATTCTCAGTTTGGTTTATATGATTATTGTTGTAAGAGAGAGAGAGAGAGAATCGAGAGTATGAATGCACCGTTGGCTCTTTGTTCTCTTAAAATTTCCAGAAAAGAAACGCCATCTGTTGTTATTCCTCTGAAAATTTTACTTTTGGAACTCCTCCTACTTCCCAAAAATCGTTTGAATCATTTTGAGACTTGTCAACGCACTTCAAGCATGAATCTTATTAAATTAGCCAATGCATCTAAATACTCATACTGGACTGTGTATCATACAAACGTAAAACATAGAGTACTTTTTGCAGCTAACCACTATGATCACTCATGCTTAAAGTGCGTTGGTTTTTGTACATTTGCTGGCTGCATCTACAGTCAGCGTTTAGTAAAAACATGCAGATGTGATGGATCTCGTTTATAATTCTGGTTATGGTGACCAATTGGTGATAAATAACCCAAGTGAACTGGCTACTTAAAGGCCCTAAACTGGAAACTTTTTTTGAAAATCCCAGCACAGTTGGCCAGTCTGGTAACTATGATTTATTGGAAGGGTTAGAAGTTCCTCAGTTTTTCACAATATCCGGCGAGAGAAGCCCATTCAAATAAAAGAATCTAATTGGAAGGTTTGACCAAAGGGCTGACTATAAAGACAATATACAGAGCTAATGTCCAGGGTTAAAATAGTAACTTCGAAACGAATTTGATAAAGAAGCGATGCGGCTTGTTGAATATCATAAATTACAAGAACTCTAGTCTTTTCTGACATCTAAACTCCGATATGTATTTGTAGCTCTTAGCCTAGTATAGGAGATATTGCACCGACCAGTTCCTGTGCTGTATCGCCAATTAAGTTTTCCATTGGTTTCGGTAACGGAGGCAAAGTATCAACCGGATTGAGTAGACGTAGTGGAAGATATGCAACCACCAACGGTTGGCCAATAACACTTGCAAGATTCGTATCAAAGTAGGTGACATGATCTACGACGTTGTACAGTGGTCCTAAAGACATTGAACAGTTTGGGTCCTCGTACACATTTTGTTGACAAAATTTTTGGTCTTGTTGACCATCTATCCAAAATTCGGTTTGTGCATGCACGTAATAATCGCCCAGAAGGTTAGTACCTATTATGCTGGTAGGCGGTATATGCGGAATAATGTCTGCTCTGAAATAGGTATAAAATAGTTTCATATGTAAGTGGGTGATGGTTTTTAGGCACTAGGTGACTCGAAGCCGCGGTCCGAGTACACATCGTGTGCATAAAATAGTTATTTACGTATCGATACGTAAATAACTATTCTCAATAAAGTCGACGAAAGCTTCGCTTTTTGTCACTGAGTTGACAAATGAATATTTCCGTTGCGCCTTGTATACCTGGCCACTACTCTTGCAATGACAATCGGCTGGTTATTCATAAATTCTGCAAAGTATACATTGCCCACCCTTGGTTCTCCGTAGGTAAATAGTTCGTATACTACAGAAGGAAACTGTTTATTATCCTCAAGGAAGAAGTACGTTAGACGTGCCATAGCTCCTCCCAAACTATGACCAGTTAAAACAACTTTCAATCCGGGATTTAGATTTAGATATTTGGCTATAGTTCGAACCACCTGAAACATATTTGTTAAGGGACTGATTCAACATGACTTTGTTTTAAAAAAAAAAACTTGCGTCGTCGTAGAGAGACATCTCAGCAATATAAAATCCCTGATGTATCAAGATCGGTTCCGGAGTATCATAAGGTGTTGCAGCTATGAGCAATACATCCAGTACAACATTCCACACATTCCATGTCCCGCGAAATGCGACGACAATCTCTTGTCGCTTCTTAGAGAGAGTGACTAGCGCAAGTGTGTTGTGAACGTTGTTGTTAAGAACTAGAAGACGTTGTGCGAAAATCTCGTACAGAGTTAAATGAAAGACTTGCAACAAACACTAGCATGAGTGATCATACCTGTGTGATCATCGACATCACCGCTGAACTTCAAGCAATATTCACATGACAAATCGTCATGATCGTACGCATAGTATGTAGACGCTGCGTAGTAGTTGTAATACATCATTTGATCCAAATTTGGCAAAATGTTTTGGTTGGTAGTAGTTGGAGCGTTAGAAATTGACGCAGGACCATCGAACAATAGACCGCCTAATGGATGCAGTAACGGGGTTAAAGCGTGGAGTAAAAGTTCGTCCGATCCGGGTGTGTAAGCTTCTCCGAACACGTCTATTATGCATAAGATTAGAAGAGTATATTCAAATACTATCATGACTCAAGTTGATTAGACGACAGGTTATGTATGAGTGGAGCTAGGTCATGACAGACATTATTTAAAGCTCATGATGAGCTGTTTATCACTGATTTAGTCACGACGAATTCAATATTTCTATAATTCACGGCCTATGTAGTCGTTTGGACTTCCCGGAATCTTACAGAAGTGTATTGAACAGAAACATCATTCCAAGCAGCGCACTTCAGGCATGAGTGGTACTTTCAACAGAGCACTGCAACGGGACAGTGTTTCAAACAAATTTTGGCACTGAAAAAAAAATCTGGAAAAAATGTTCATGCTAATCTATTTGGCAGCTGTCACTTGAAGCACGTTTGCTTGAAGTGCGTTGTTCCAAGCTTTAACTGAATACAGTGCAGCATGTGGATTAGTAAGTCACGGATTCGTGATTTATTCAATAAAGAATATTGCGAGAAAATAATTCAAGAATCGTGTGAAGACAGAACCAACCAAATTCATATAACTTTATTTGAATTGAATCTTCACTTCATAAAATGTATAACGGTAACATTGTTACCGTTGGTGAATGCAGTTAATCCCAATCAAGTGGACCATCTAAAGAAAATTGCATGACAAATGTAAATGGACAAATGCTATAAAGCTGTAAACACCATTTTATTAGATACGCGGGTAAACACACCTTAACAAAGAAATTAGAATACTGACTACTCTGGGAAAGCTGTTTGAGTCGTTGGTGTGTAGACGGATGGTTGATGACCTGAGTGATAAAATTTCTGTGAAACAACACGGCTTTCTGAAGGGGCGCTCCACTACCACCAATCTTTTAGAGTTTGTGACCAGTGCATTTCATGCCATTGAGTCTAAGTCCCAGGTTGATGTAGCTTACACTGATATTCAGAAGGCATTCGACCAGGTTCGTCACAGCTACCTTCTTCGGAAACTTAGTGAGTTGGGCGTACAGCCGTGTTTGTTGGACTGGATTGAGTCCTACCTCCGTCGCCGGGTCCAATTTGTCAAAGTCATGGGCCACTCATCTAAGTCGTTTGAAGTCACGTCAGGCCTTCCTCAGGGTAGCCATCTTGGGCCTCTTCTGTTCATTTTGTATTTTAATGATGTTACGAATGTTCTCGTAAGAGCTGACTGTGGACTGTTTGCCGACGATCTTAAGCTTTATCACGTCGTCAATGGTTTATCCGACGCTGTTGACCTTCAGAGTGACATTGATGCTTTTGCGAATTGGTGCCTTAGCAATCTTATGACTATTAATGTTTCCAAGTGTAAGGTTATGTCATTTTATCGGATTAAGAACCCAGTGGCTTTTGACTACTCAGTTGGTGATGTTGTTCTGACGAGGGTGTCCGAGATGACCGATCTTGGTGTGTTGCTGGATTCCCAGCTGACCGTTAAGCCTCACATTAGCGTGAAAGTTGCGAAGGCATATTCTATGCTGGGTTTCTTAAAGAGAATATGTTCTGATTTCAAGGATGTGAAATGTTTGACGAGTCTATATAATGCGCATGTCAGGTCTCATCTTGAATACGCTTCCGTGGTCTGGTCTCCTTCTGGTGTTGAGCTCAGCGACACCATTGAGTCTGTACAGAAGAGGTTTGTTTTGTATGCTCTAAGGCACTCGGTAAGGAGAAATCGGAACTATGAGCTTCCCCCGTATGACGAGCGTCGGAGGGTTTTGTGTCTTGAGCGGCTGTCCACTAGGAGGAGGAACGCGCGTGTGTTTTTCTTGTATGATGTGCTGAAGGCCAGAGTGAACTCGCCGAAGTTGACTACGATATTTGATTCGTATCGTCATATGCCTGACCACCCAAACGGTTTGCGTCACTTTAATGTTTTTCGTCCTCCACGCCATAGAACGCTTTATGGCTATCATGAGCCGATTGCTGAGGCATGTAGAGAATTTGAAAGATTTATAGACGTTTTTAGAACCAGTGATTCTCGTGAGATTTTTCGTTCCAGGGTGAAGTCCTCCTCACGATGAAGGATCGTTACTGGCTATTCTCGTCGTTGCAGCAACTCATGACACACAATTCATTCGTACTACAAGCATAAGGTGGATTGCAATTTTGACGGGTCGACTGGGTTGCTTCCACTTCCGGTTTGCTTCTTCGTGCTACATCACAGTTAATCGATGTTGGCACCGTAATGATTTTATCAGTCTGATTACTTGGTTTTGTAAATTCTGTAATCTTTTGATAAATAAAATGTTTCAAATCAAATCAAATCAAAACCAAAATCGAATTTGTATGACGTGTGGAAATTCAAGTACCATAATCTGCGTGACCTCCTCACTCATATCGCCACTTTAATAAATACGTGTGAACATACCAGTCCAAAATTCACCCCTAGGTAGTCTACCTCTATGAATTCACCACATCATCACGAAAGGTGAATTTTTGTATGAAATACGCCGTTTTATCGAAAGTACATAACTTAACTACTGAAGGTATTTAATGCGAACCCTCAGCGACCAAATTGTGGATCCCGACTTTTCAGGTGAATTCATTTTTGTAATGTCGAAAAGTGTTTTTAAATTTTTTTATAGAATTTAATTAAAAAAATCATTGCCATGACGAACTCATGGAGAAAGGGATGTTTCACGTACGGAAACTCTAAAGAATCGAAATGGGATATTATTTGTCAGCTGGTAGGAATATTTTTGTTTTTAGTGTTGGTTTTTTGGTTATGGTGATCACAATCAAAATGAACACAATCAAAACAAACTGTCAACAAATAAAACGTACCCGTTGGTACCTCACAAAATTAGTTCTTTTTTCAAGGGCAAAAATTTTCGAAAATTGGAACGGCTTCTTAAACTCAAATTAAAAATTCCAATTTACACTTTTTCAATGTCAATGTACATTTTCAGTGTTTTTAGCCCCGTACGAAGTACGAAGGGGCTTATAGGATTACGATGCCGTGTGTAATTGATGGAATTCGAAGCAGACGGTAAGGGCAAAGTGTTTGCCTATGTTCATAGATGACGAATCCGCAATAAAAATTTGGGCCGTCTGTCCGTCTGTCCGTCTGTCCGTCACGTCGATATCTTAAGTAAATCAAATCCGATTTCAAAAAATTTTTTTTTCCCTGAAAGATAGTCAAAATAGTGAGGCTAAGTTCGAAGATGGGCATATTCGGGTCGGCCCTTCGTGAGTTAGGGCCACCTAAGTGATTTAAGGTCTTTTGGTGATATTTATGGCAAAATAAACGATGGAAATGTAAATGACACGGCAATACCAATCCAGGAAAAAAAAGTTTTTTAAAATCGGGTGAGTGGACCGTGAGTTAGGGCCTTAGAAGTGAAAAGCTACTAGGGCCCTATGTGTATTTTACATATAACTCAAGTAAATTTAATCCGTTTTTCGTAATTTTTGTTTCATTTGGAAGGTAATCAAAGGCCGAATAGAAAGTTGTTGAAAAATAATTAAATTTGGGTCCTTGGACTAAGGCCACTATTAGGGCCCTATGTGTATTTTACATTGAACTCGAGTAAATTTCATTCGTTTTTAGTAATTTTTGTGTCATTTGGAAGGTAATCAAAGGCCGAATAGAATGTTGTTGAAAAAAAATTAAATTTGGGTCCTCGGACTAAGGCCGCTACTAGGGCCCTATGTGTATTTTACATACAACTCGAGTAAATTTCATCCGTTTTTCTTAATTTTTGTTTCATTTGAAAGATAATCGAACACCGAATAGAATGTTGTTGAAAAAAAAATTAAATTTGGGTCCTTGAACTAAGGCCGTTACTAGGGCCCTATGTGTATTTTACATATAACTCGAGCAAATTTCATCCGTTTTTCGTAATTTTTGTTTCATTTGGAAGGTAATCAAAGGCCGAATAGAATGTAGTTGAAAAAAAATTAAATTTGGGTCCTCGGACTAAGGCCGCTACTAGGCCCTATGTGTATTTTACATATAACTCGAGCAAATTTCATCCGTTTTTCGTATTTTTTGTTTCATTTGGAAGGTAATCAAAGGCCGAATAGAATGTAGTTGAAAAAAAAAATTTGGATCCTCGGACTGAGGCCGATACTAGGCCTATGTGTATTTATACTCAATAAATTAAAATTTTAGGGCTATTTGAAAGTTTTGTTTTATTTGAAAGGAACGTCGTACGGGGCTTCGTAATTGCGCTATGCGCAATTTCTAAGATGTACACATTACATAATAATTTTACTTTAACTACTTTAACCGGCGCATAGGCTTACGGTCAAAGTAGGGTGACAGACGCACTAGGGTCACGTACGCAATAGATATACGGGTTTGTACGGGGCTCAGTCGCAGCAAACGCTCCGACTGTTCTGATGGCTCGTTTTGATGTGTTCATTGAAATAAAAATACATATTGACAACGGCCCGCGGGTTATTCTTCCTTATAATGTTGTTAGGCTTGAATTCATCCACAACTGCAAGGGTGGTGTAAGCAGAATTTTTCATCACTAGTAACGATATTTACGAACGCTCGTTCGGCTTCGCCTCACTCGTTGTAAATATTGTTTGTTTGTATTCTTCTCGTTTTATGTATAACATACTCAACAATGACTCTCGTTATCACATCGTTTTATAATGTACTATTTTGAGTTCGTTAACTGAGTGTTAAAGTTCCCCAAAGGTGATTTTGAAACTTTTCGCTCGCTACAGTTTGGTTCAATTTGATGAAAATGTGGAAATATGCAAATTAAAAGTTAAATGTGCGAAATTGACCGCGAGTAATCAAACATATCTTTTGAATTGAGATGTCTAAATTAGGTAGGTAGGATTATCTCAGATCAAAAAAAAATAATAGTTTAGACTATATTCCGTGGGTTCCCACACTACGAAAACTTTTATTTTCAATGTATGTGTGGTGTATTTCCCGCGTATCTGTATCTGCGTGACCTCCCTCAAAGTTTACAACCTAAGTTGGAACCTCCCCAAAGTTTACAACCTTAGTCGAGAATTTTGTGACTAAGCGTTCTTTTCTGTAGGGTTACCTAATTTTTACACAGAAGACAGAAAATTCAAACGAAAAATTGAATTAAAGCAAAAGGTCATTGAAAAGTCTTTATTCATAAAAATAATAATAATTCCTACCTCAAGGTTACTTCGCATCTACCTTGATTATATCACATTTTTTTTTAAAAACATTTGCAATCGCTTCCGTAAATTGACCCTTCTCTACTGTAGAATTACCTCAACTTCGATGCATAGGCCAACAGCTCCGCTATCAATATTAAGAATAGTGGTAATGAGAGTCCTTATCTACTGGGCGCAATAAATTAGAAGAGAAACGTAAATAATCGGAAAACCGATTAATTTAAAAAGTAAAAGAAACGTTTACCGGTGGTAATGTTCGAGGGACTTCATATTTAATACTGAAAGTAAACGAACTACCAATTCGAGCTGGACATGATCCCATAGTAAAATAATTGCATGCATTTCCAGAAAGCAAGGTGACATTCATACCAAGAATCGAGGCAGAAGAGATGAACGGAAGATTGTAACTGTTGGCATCTATTCACAATTCAATCGTTAGTCAGTTTAAGAATTATTTTGATTTACTTTCTTAACTTACATGAATCGGCATCACATTCAATTTCATATGTCTGTCCACGTTGTAATGTACAAGGCGCCTGGCTACAATTTGGAATTCGGACACGAGTGACACGGGCAAAGTGTGAGCCTGAAATCAGTAGTTTCTTTTGGTCATTGTTCCTTTCTCTAATTAGAAGGTCAAGATTATTCAATTATTATTTACCACAGTCAAACCAATGAGTAGTAGAAGAAACACTGACCACGAACAAAGCCAGCACAATTATTAGCTTAAACATTTTTATTGGACTGAATAATTGACCAAAAAGACGCACTCTTAAATACCGTTTCATCTGACTCGCAGTGTTCGTCGAAAGTTGTTTAAAGTTGAACAAATCAGTGAAATCTCAATAATATTGAGAGGTACTCATGTCTTCCGTCCTAATTTCAATTTCTTTTGTTGTTAATTTGAATGATTAGATAAAAATGGCATAGTCTAAAAATGATGATATCAGCAACAGATTCGAGTGCATTGAATCAACTCAATTGTTTGCAATTAATTCGAGTTATTGACCGTTTCGTCTAGATGCACATCGCAGGGCTTTATTCTAAATAAAGATCGAGCAATTGAAGAAAGTTTTTGTTAGAAATTGAATTATTGAAAGGGTAGGAAAGGTAATATGGCTTCTCTCATAAAGCTCAATGCATCCACAGTTCTCATATTTGAACTATTATTCTCTGTTTGGCAACAGAAAGAGAATTGTGGTATCTAAAGGGATGGAGGAATGGGATTGTGGGAACCAACCTACTTCCGCCTCAATAATCCTAATAAGGGTCCAGAAGGGAGAGCTCGAAGAAAAAAGTTAGGACTCTCAACATTCTAGAAATACTCAGGTGGTAGCAATTTGACCACTTCCCACAAGAAATAAAATAAAAAAACAAAAAGAATCACTTCCAACCTTGTAGCTTTGAAAAGTTGGTTCATTTAAATGAACTCTATAATCGCTCCTGACCGACCAAAGCTGTTGAACACATACCTAAGGTGAGAAGAATTTCTGCCTTCATTGCATTCCCTGATATTTCGGAATTTCGATAACGAACTTGTTCCGGAAAAGTGGTTTATCCACGTTTCAGAAGGTTTATCATCCGAATCTGCAATAGTTTTTTGTTGTTGTTGTTTTTTTTATACCTTCAATCCGCATGAGACATCTGTTTCGACCGACCTCAGGACCAGGACTGCAGATTTCATTTTTTTCATAAATCTGCTTCGTATTTTCCACTCATACAAAAAAACGTTATTATACTCGTTTTTACGTGTATACTAGTTACAAGTACATACGCTCATGGTAGTCGTAAAATCCAAGGTAAATATATTATATGGTCGGGGGTAATTTCATACACATAAATCGGAATCAGATGTGCAGTGGTACGAAACTTCGCTATAAACGCCATCTTTCCCTTTCTTAAAAATCACAAGATTGCTTAGAAACCTGGGCCATCTGTTTTAAGATGGTAGTCGACTCAATAGCGCAGTGTGTAAGTCGTTAGCCTCACACTGAATTATTGTGCTGAAAGTTCGTAAGTTCGAAATCGCTGACACATTAATAAAAAAATTATTAATGCTATGTGATATACGAATCCAACGAGCGAATACATCAGACACCAATCGCCATCTATCAGCAAATGGTGGGAACAAAAAGCTCTTCAGTCAGCAGTCAGCAAGCGATCTAGTAAGGTGCTTGGCTACGTCGTAGAAGACATTCTCATAGAATTTCTGGTCGGTATTATCATGGGAAAAGCTCTTCAATCAGCAATCAAGCAAGCGATATAGTAAGGTGCTTGGCTATGTCGTTGAAGAGAATGTTCTCAAGGTCTGGGTTGCTGAAATACAGATGTCGCAGTGAACGATGCTACCATCATCAAAATGAGATCCAATCAATGGAATGGAAAAACTCACACACGTTCGGCTGGTTGTCTCATGTCTCTAACAGAGAGACAGTTGGTAACATTTGTCATCAATAGTAATAAATTAACATATAAGTTAAGATTGTACTATAGCATACCAATAAAAGGTGTCAAAACATGGTTTCATGCCATGTTTTAAAAAAAAAAAAAAAAAAATCTGTTTTAAGATAGGCACAACATTTTGTAAAATACAATTAGATTATAGTCAACCATTTAAAAAAAAGGTGTCATTAGCATCGAACTATAGACTGTTATGATCAGAGCAAGAGAACCAAAGCCTAGTTAATTATAACTTGCTTTGGGGTACTTGTCAAAATATTGCTTTCTATTTCAACATGTTACATTTATAGCGAGAGGACCGAAGATCAGTCTATTTTATAAGTTGTCTTGGGGTAAGTCAAAATTTTTGTTCCTCTTTCATCATAACACTCTATTGTGCTATGCTGCGCGTCTTAATAACATTACCTCCGCCCATATATTTACCTTGGTAAAACCGTATAAAGACGAATTATCAGGTTTGTTTGTATGATCGGACCATCTGAACATCAGCTGAAGAAAATTCATGTCTAAATTTCACTGACGTCCACTTTATTTATTTCAATAATTTCAATTCACGCCGTAAGTGCGGTCGAAATTCAAAATGGAAATTGCGGAGGTCTTTCTAACGTAGCTTCATTTTCATACAAGGAAGCGTTGAAATGTATAGACTGTTATGATCAGAGAGAGAAAACCGAAGACTAGTTATTATAACTTGCCTTGGGGTACTTGTCAAAGTATTTGCTTCTCTTTCAACGTGGTACGTTGAGAGCGAGAAGACAGAAGACCAGTTTATTTTAACTTACCTTGGGCAAGGTGAATAAAGTGAGGAGGTAATGCCATATATAACCGAATCAGATGTGCGGTGGCACGAAAGTTCGATACAAACGCCATCTCATCCCACTATATTTACCTTGGCCTTGGGGTGCTTGTCAAAATATCTTTTTCTCTTTCATCATATCACACTCTATTTTTCAGTTCACTTTTTCATCGAATCTTTCACACAAAATTCAAATTTTAGGCACACTTCAGCTAGCACCCAATTACCAAAGCTGTAAACTTTGGGGTCCCAACAGTCTAGAGCCTTGCCCAATTACGCAGTACTAAAAAGAGAAAAAAAAACTCGTTTCTAGTCTTGTCCATTTTAGTTACTTTGATTGGCTTCTTCATTGGCCAACAATATCTAACGAACATGCCATCAATTCGTTACTTCTGACAAAGCAGTTTCTCACATTTTCAAATTCCGTACCGATGTGAAGTTGTTTTCGAATAAAACGGACGAAATAACATTCAACGAGATGTCGCTGATGTACCAATTTGAATGGCAATTGACACAAATGTCAAAATGATTTTTTTCTTCTGAAAAACGTAAATAAAAATGAGTCAAAATCCTTGGTGTGAATCTGGTGAAAGTGGAACAACAACTCAAACGACATTCGAAGACAATTTTACATCAACATCGGCTGAAAAACTACCCGACTCCGAGGAATATTTGAAAAGTTTAGGTGAAAAACCAGTTTGCATTTGATAAGATTTTTCCGAGAGTTCTTTTGTCATAACCAGAGTGTGCTATACATTTCGATGTTGCAGAAAAGAAACTAAACAAATTGAAAACCAACACCAGCGTCTTGAAACAATTGACTGATCGGCGGGAGGAGTGTATGGAAAAACTGCTGAACGGAACGATCGATCTACCAACAAATTCGGACTTGGATTTCGACGACAGTAGCAATCGACCAGTGTTGCAGTTAGTGCGTCACATCATTCCAGAACAAGCACTGAACACCACTGAGCTCGTCCACATTATCAAACACGATCATTTAGCCGCGACCGAAACAACCGAAGACGTCGATCAGGCGGAGAACGAAACCGAATCGAAAAACTAAAAAATTTTCGTTGCTTGAGTGGGGTGAGCGATCTCGTTTGGTTTTTCGTATTTTTCTTAGTTTTAGTTGAATCTCAAAACGGCAACCATGGCGAATGCAATTCAGTTGAACAAGAAAATATTTTTTGTCGTAACGGGTGCGTCGCGAGGTATCGGCCAAGCGTTGGCAATTGAAAACGGTAGCAAAATGCTACCCGGATCGGTGGTTGTGTTGTTAGCCAGAAATGGTCAAGACCTGGAATCTACGAAGGAACAGATTCTACTACGCAATCCGGAATTACAGGTGGATACATACTCAGTCGATCTGTCCAATCCGAGCGTCGACGATATCACCACCAAACTTCAGACTTCGTTGGGTAAATCAGATCAAAACTTTGAATTGGCCTACATTATCCACAATGTCGGTTCCATTGGTGACATTACGAAAAAAGCCAAAGATCTCAACAACATCGAACTGTGGCGACAGTATTACGATCTGAATGTATTCTCCATTGCAACGTTGAACTCAGTCTTCATGAGCATGTTCAGTGCGACGAAAAAATTTGTGGTGAACATAACATCGAAATGTGGAGTGGCTCCGTTCGAATCGTTTGCACTGTACTGTTCGGGTAAAGCGGCCCGCGAAATGTTCTTCAAAGTACTAGCCGTCGAGGAGAAAAATGTTTTGGTGCTGAACTATTCGCCGGGACCGGTTGACACCGATATGACGATTGATGCGCAGGCCAATTCTTGCTCGCCGGATGTTCAGAATATGTTTAAGGGTTTGCGTGATGCTAAAACGATTTTAACACCGGTACAGACGACGAAACGATTTTTGGAGATAGTTGAAAAAGGAGATTACAATTCTGGCGATCATGTTGACTTCTACGATTAGAAAACGGCATTGTGCCGATGAACATTCCGCTTTTTTTAGGAACATGTTTATTTAACTGCTCGAATCAGCTTTTCCTGGCAATTATTTTCGTTTTTTGTTTATAATTCCATTCTAACTGGGACGGTTTACCAAAAAAAGGTCTCGGAAATAAAAAAAATTTCACACCAGCCGAGATAAGACAATCTCTCTCTCTGTCATATTTGAATTTTTTATGTTTTTGCGCAGTAGATCTGTATACTAGCAGCAAATGAATCTCATTGAGAAAATAGACGAATGGGTGCAATCCAAACAGTTTGACAATGTCAGTTCGTAGTGTAGTTAAGTTTAATGTGCTGTGGACATAATCGACGATCTGCGTTTCTAATTGGCTAAATTGGCTAAATGACACATCAGCAAACTTACCAATAAGTTGATTAACAACAAAATTATCAACTTACTTAGCATCACTATTTGCTTCGATTAACATAACCTTGACCTTTTACTATACACCTACTAGCGAACTAGTAGACAAGTTCAAAGTCAGATGTTTGAACAAAGTTTATCCCAATAGTGAGCCTCTCTGAATCTCTACGAAATTTGGTGTTAACTCCAAGTTAATAATAATTTCCTTAGACTAATAATAACTAAACTGGTATTTCGAACGAAAAAATGTGTCCCCAACATCAGTTTGTATAAGATGCACATTTCGTACGATTTTACATCAATACATGTACGCGTTGACGCTTCAGACAGTTCAATTTGCCCAATTAATTATGACGACAACAACATACTACCAAACATTTCGTATTTCGTGTTGGGACCACATATTTTACATAATTTTGTTCGAAATTTCCTCTAGGTATAGAGTGTCAAAAGAGAGTAGAAAATGTCACGTATCACCCATTGAGCTCAGTTAAATTAACTGGTTTTGCCCCTGTTTTTCCGCTCTTTTAACGGGGTAGGGTAATCTCGCACACCACACAAATTCATGGTGTGCGAGATTCACCTCTAAGTGGTGAATCTCGCACAGTCATGACTTTTCGTTACATGTCGTAAAAGGACGCATACTATGATCGCGTGTGCGAGATTCCCCGACACCCTTTTAACACTATATAGTTACTCTTAGATAATTTCAATATTCATGGTATGAAGCGTTGCAGCGAGTAGCCTTGCATTTCCATGGGATAATCAAGAAGTTTCACCCAAGAAGCTTGATTTTTATCATTTGTGCCATTTTGACATAATAGGACCAGAAATGAATGTCAACGTGTAAAGTAATAGAGGAGTCTCCTCGAGTTACAAAATAAAAATCTCCAAGCCAATACGTAATGGGCTACTATACTTGACTTGTCTTGTATAATTTAAGAAAGTTCTCCGTTACGGGCATTCCTATTCCTTTGGAAGACTTTTTCCATTGGTGTTACCACTCCAACACAACAGAACACAGTTTCTGTGTCGATAATAGTATATTACTTACGAGGTTCCAAGTTGTTTATTTGATAAGTGGGATGTTACAGCCCGACCCGAAGTGGAGGGCTGTGTTCCCCACTTGTCAAATAACAACTTGAACCTCGTAAGTACAATGCTTGACGTGATTAGGCAATGTAAATGAAAATGAAACATGCCGTAATTATTCTTCATTCTCTCAAATCCTTTAAAGTTCACATTTTAATAAAAGAGACCACTTGTCGAGGCTCTAACATTGACAGTAGGTGAAACGGAGTAAAGATGGGAAACTTTCTTCATTGTAAGTGCTAGACCACCTAAGGCGGTAGTGTCACTGTAAAAAGCCGTGTCAGTTGAAGCGTTTCTAATTTTCAAAAACAAAGTCGCTGTAACTACTCGTCGTCCCAATTAGAATGGAATTCATCATTTAATTTAAACAAAACTATTACTCAAAAATAATTCAAATTTTAAATCGAGGTGATGGGCTATCATAACTGTTATATTATGAAACTAGTGATTAAGCCAGCAAAATATTATTCTTACTGGAGCAGATTTTTGTATATGATTAATCGAGCACAATAAAAATTACTCTTATTTTCACTCATTTTTAACGAATTGTCTTTTTATTTGGCTGTGCTATTCAAAATTAACTATCATTACGCCTTGATATGTATCCCATGCTCCAGTGTTTATTGGTAGTTTGGCAGTTGGTAGTTTTAATTCTGAAAAATTTAGAAAAAAAAGTATCTACAGTTGACGTCAGTGAAATTTAGATAAAAATTTCCTTCATTTGTTTTACAGCTGGTCAAGTAATACAAGCAAAACTGCTGAAATGTGTTTATACGCATAAGACGTATAAGTACGTTTGTATGAGTGGATCTGTGGACCACCTGAAAAACATCAGAAGCACATATTAATGTTTAAATTTCATTGACGTTAACTGTAGGAATTTGTCGGAACTTTTTCCGACTTTTTCGGATTTTTTTCCGAATTTATTAAAATCGCTTTCACAATTCTCTCACAATAAAATTACAAAAGAATAAGCCCTGCCATGCTCGCCATCCATTTATACGTCTTATCCCTCCCGTTATACAACAACAAAAAATTGTTCACAGTCATTTCAATTTCAATTTTTTTGTTCCAGAAATCGCGGCCCAATTATGAATGCCTTTCGTCAAACATTTCTGTTCCTCACTAAATTGGCTTGGGACTCTAGGGTCACCCTACCGATTATAATAACGGGCGCATTTATGGTAATGGATATTCGGATGCAGGTTGAAATTAATGTGCACACAGAGCGAATGCTATTTCAAGTAGGAAACATTTTGCCAACAAATCGTTGTTTGATGATTGAATTGAGAGAGACATTTCCGCTTTACACTTCTAGGGCGATGAAGACGAAATTGTCGACGATAACTTAAATGATTCGGATTCATGGACAACCGATTCGGATTTCGATGATGTCGACGATGATGACGACGACGATGAAGACGATCACGGTTATGAAGAGGGCAATCCTTTATGAACATTTAACCTGTTTGAAGCTAAATTTTAGTTGATTTCAATTTTTTTTAAATTTATCGGAACATTTAATAAAGACTGAACGCTGACCGTTAACCTTTCGGTGTGTATGCAATTTTTAGTATGGAAATGTCGCTTTAACGTTTAACAACATTTTAATGATAGGAAAGTTAGGAGAAAAGTTATAAATTTGTTATAAAATGGGTGTCGTCCATAAAAGACGTCTGCTTAGTTTGCTTAGTTGTTTTTCAAAGTTCCTAGTGCCATGTCCGCGGTTTTCCTTTAACTCATAACGTTGGAGATGCATTTTTATTGCAAAAAAAAACGGACATCTTTTTTGAACGATGCCATTGTCATTACCATAAATAAAGCTTGGAACAGGTGATATGCGGGTCATGGAAAATTAACTCGGGTGACCTGTAAAGATCTTGACTTTAGTCCTATTTAAATCTCCAAACGGAACAACTTTAGGTCTACCTGTAAGGTTGGACCTGAAATTGATCAGTTTAGAGAGTGTAAAGTAACTGCTGCAGACCATACAAACTTAGATTTCTTGCAGCACTTTCTATGAGCTGAACGAACTACTTTTGCGTGACCTGCATTTGACCTGTTCCGAGCTTTACCTAGGAATGACAGGTCCAATATTCGTGTTATCAATCCGAGTCGAGGTCGGGATCAGTAAACACCACGAAAAGTTCACATCTCACTTGTACCTCGAGTTATTTGCAGATGATTTTACATGCTAAATGCAACAAAATATGAACAGGACGGTCGCATGTGGCATGTAAATATTAAAAAAAAATGTTTCGATTACTAGTAGGAAACGGATCAAATTATAAGCATTAGATGTAAACTTAAGTACCTCACAATTACCGGTAAGTTTTACTTTTCCATTTCTGAAAAGACCGTAACGGTGAAATGGAAGAGGAATTTCTCGGTGACGAAATTCACTTTATTAGCAAATATGCACTAAAAAGACAACGAATTAACGCAAATGAATAAATTGTTTGAATTGACAAAATTTGTTGTTTCATTTCATCGGAAAATTGGAAATGTACAGACGGAATTTTGAAAACCGACACATTTTCTGTTTTACTTGAGTTTCTGATTTCTCCAATTTAAAAATGCATGCAAAATTCACAAAAAAACATAGCTAACGCCGACCCGTACGAAACACCTATTCGTATCAAAAGCCTTTAATGTGAAACTCTTCATTTCTCTTACTTCATTTTCTTCTCTGCTGAAAAACTATTCTTCCTTTTAAATCACTTACATTATCCACTCTTTGCCTTGTTATCATATACAATTAAATTGCCGGAGGCAATATAGACAGCCCCGTACGAAGTCAAATTTCATAAATTCCTATTTAAACAGCTATATACCGCTATATTTACCTATATTTCACTGTAAATAAACATTTCACAGAGGAATATGCTATTATATAGCTCTATATGCCTGTATATAGCTCAATATAGCTGTATATAGGTATATATAGATGTCCATATATGGAATCCCTGAAACCCCTCACACTTAACACATTATTTCCATGTTAACAGAAACTCTCTAAGCATCATTTTTCCACTTTATATCGTTTTACTAAAATCCAATATGGCCGCCGGCAGCCATTTTGTTAGGAGACCGGAAATAGTACCGACGCTTTACATTCGTTAATACCTTTCAAACAAAAAAAAATTCATGAAATTCGGTCAAAATTTACTCGAGATATTGTCAAAATAATAATTTCATAAAATTTTTTTTCCCTGATTGGTACGGTCAATACCTATCTAATAAAGCTAAAACAGACGAAATATGTTCAAATGTGGCCGACCTACAAGCAAAAACTGCTTGCCGCCCTGTGCCTGTTCCACACCAAGGGGTCTAACTCACGAGTCGGTCATCCGATTTCCATAAACTTTTTTTTTGTCGATCGGTATTGTAAATACCTTTTATTTGACGTATCACTTACAAGTTTAACGTTTAAATGTCCGGAGATATTTTCGAAAAACCGTAAAGCACTTATTGGGCCACAGCTCGGGAGGGGTCGATCCAAAATCACTCATCTTCGAACTTAGCCTGTCTTTTGACATTACCAAACGGGAAAAAAAAGAATTTTCAAAATCGGATGCGTTTTACTCAAGTTTTCGTGCAGACAGACAGACGGACAGACGGACAGACAGACGGACAGACAGACGGATATTTTTTTTTCGCGGATTTGGCATCTCTAGACAACCACAATAGGTTTCCCCTTACTCAGGGAGTCCAATTCGTTACAAACGTATGCGTAAACCTATAAGACCCCAGTACTTCGTACGGGTCTAGAAAACAGTAAATGTGTCGGTTTTCAAAATTCCGCGAGTGTATTCCCGACACATTGCCGAAGTGAGCCATACTCCTCGGAATAATCGTATGGGAAGAAATATGATGAGCAGCACTTCAATTTAGTCTCACTTAGTCCAATTTGTTCCTGACTTTCTTAAACTGTGCAACCCCATCCTATGGAATTTTTCTAAAAGTTTTATGAAATCACCATTTTGAGGTCATCATATTAGCAGCCTCTTCAAATCGGACAGCATTTATGTTCAGATTTCAGATTGCTTCCAATGATTGCATATTGATTTTACAGTTCAGGAAAGTAACACTAATGTGTTTTAAGTGCTCCCGAACCGTACATATAATTGTAGTCTATAATGTCGCATCAAATGCGTCGTAATATATATTCAAAATGTATACCTTTTCCCTTGCTATATAACTGTTCTTCGAGTTTATAACTCATCAGACGAGATTTATTGCATATAGGTATTATGTAGAGCTTTGCAGTCAGGAGCTCGTTAAAATTATAGTGATCTGACGCCAAGCATTTGATCATTAAAAGAAATTTTCCAGACAAATAAAAACCGTGTAGAACAACAGAAATTACCCGAAAATTCTGATTTAGTACCTTCCCTTCAGTCTAAAAAGTCCTGCCAAATAAAGAAAATAGACGCGAAATGTTAATTAACCTTCTATAAAGCCAGTCCTGTGTCAATCAATACGGTTATGATGTCTTGCAAGGTGCATGTGACACACCGTATTAATTTTGGTGTGCGAAAAACGAGGATGAGGGCAGAGACACTTTTAAGACTTTTTCAGTGCGGGGGCCGCTTTATGCAGGGGCCCAATTTTTTCTAGTAGGGAGCCCTTACATTACCCTTTAGACTAAGAACACTAGGGGCCCACTGCGGGGGATTTGTTAGAGAGAGCAAGGTCAACTGGGGGGGACGAGACAGGGGCCTGCGGGGGATTTGTCCCACGAGCTTGTATGTTAGAAGTGTCTCTGGATGAGGGGACGGTCTACCAGGCAAAGGTAACCTTAACCATTGAAAGGTTCGTTAATTCGACTCCATTTCTAGTCACAAAAACTGCTACTGACTTCTATAGATTCCATCCGTTGCATACCTTTCATAGCCTGGAATTGGATCACACTGGAAAGCAGATTTTTGTTTTCTAAGATCAGATCAAGAAGCAGACCTTCGCTTTCTATGTAACGCTTACTCGTAGATATTCTGATAGTCCGTTGTCAATTCGCAACATTAAAAATATCGAAAGTTCTATTAATTAACTAAAAATGTAGAACACAACCAGATCTACATTTTTCTCCATTTGGCCAAAAATGAGCCATCATGGTTTCATGGTAAAAAATCGATTTGAAGAATGTCTTGGCCAGAAATATGTCACTATAAGTTTTATGATTCTCTATTTGGAAGAAAATTCATATGCAGCGTCACTAAGGTCTCACCCATTTCTTTTCTCCGGCTCTCTGATGTTTCTCTCTGAGTTTCTTCAAGAAACTTTCTTGATATTTAACATGTTGATGTTTCTCGCACGTTTATTGGAAAAGTCATTGGAAAAGTTTATTGGAATAATATCCTCAACTACTGCTCGTCCCGTCGTTTCGTAAATTGGAATCACTGCATCAAGCCACCGCAGAAGGCGTCGAATGGATCAGAAATTCAGATATTGAGATTTGAAGTGAATGAGTAATCGTTTTGACCTTTGACTATAAGTAATTTTTAACGAGAAACTGATTTTGTAATCTACGGCAGAAGAAAATAAACCAATGTAACGTCCCATACGATTAATAATAATAATAATTTAAAAAAATTTGGAAAAGTTGCACATTCACAACTACATTCCATCATCGAACTGGACACCGACACAATGCATACGGTGAGGGATCATTCATAGAATATATCACGCGCGCGAAGGCTATATCATGAGTGACACACTTTATGAGTGATACCTTTCAAACAGGTGGTTTTCAGGATATATCGAAATAATCTGATTTCGAATTTTGTAGGCAGTAGCCACCTCAGTAATAATAACCAATCTTGTAAAATGATGTGATTGATATGCAAGCAAGAAGATTGTGCTACTTCTAATCAAAATCAAAGCCCTGAAATACAAAAAAGAGAAAATCCTCCAACATTATTCACTAGCAAGGCCTGTCTTTTCCGGAATATTCATTTATTCAAATTTTATTTAATTCGCAAACATTTCGACTCACCCAAATATTTACAACCGAATCATATCGTCTCCGTCATCAGCTTCCCTATCAATATACATCTCTAACATTCTACTATTCATTTGCCATTTTTCCATTCTGTGCAAACAGATTCTGTAACTGTGAAAATGCACCCCAAGTCAATCCAGCAATTGTACCAAAAATTTCCAAAATGAAAATTCCGAAATTGTCGTCGTTTCCATTTTCATTCAACTCATCGTCATTATCGTCATTGGCTTGGATGTCGTCGTCGTCGGCATCATCATCATCGTCGTTTCGTTCATCAATTCTTTCGATTGGAAAAGCAACAGCATTCACACCCATCGTGTTATTATTATTTAAATTGACATCGCCCGAAGGCACACCATCCGATAATTCTGCTATTGTCTCATTTTCGTCGGCATCGCCATACCCTTTTGAGATCAAATTTAAATATTTTGAAAATGCATACCGGAAACCTAATGACGATGATGGGTTCGATACAAGATTTGTTACTCCAATGCTTTCGTTCGTCGGCTGTTGTAGAGTGGGTGATGGGTAGGTGATGTTGCTTATGGTATCATTGTTGTGTTTCTGTTGATACAGCACGGTTGTGTTACGTCTGAAATTCAACTGGAGTGTGGCTCTTTTCCAGACATTTAACAGTGGATTTATATAGGTGGCAGTTGCACCAACAACTTTGCTCAAATATTCCGGATCTGATGCATTACGAAGCTTATTCAAAGCGACGGCTGTTAGAATCGACGAAAAGTATTTCTTTGGCCAATTGTGCTCTTTCGACGATTTAAACTTTTCGTCGAAAAATTCCGTTGATTCTGGCACACTTTCCGTAGTCGCAACGATCCGTTGAACAACCGGAAGATATTCCAATTTCTGGCTCAGACTGGCCCGTCTATTGATTTCAAATTTCTGCAGATTGTTCACGATCCGTTCGTATGTCTGTCGACCTCGGTTGACTAGCCCGCCGATGACCTTGCCGTAAAAGTCTAGCGGAGTCTTTGGTCGCATTGTCGTTGGTTCATCCAGGAAATCGAAACCAGGGAAAATGTCCGGCTTTATGGCACGTGAGTCACTCCTTGGTAGATTACGGAAATCGCTGATGTGTGTCGGTGTCTCTGTTGTTGTGAGAAGTGTTTTGAAGAATGGTGATGCAGAAGTCAGTATGATCGGGCACTGTGGAAGGAAATTTGCTATTTTTCCACTTTTCGAAAGTAACACAAGCAGGAGACACTCACCAGGCCAAAAATAAGAAGAATTTTATGGGAACGCATCATATTCGCTGAGTGATATTGAACTTTCAGGTAAAATCAGGTAAAATTCGAATAAATTTTCACAAAAAACACTTTTTTATTGGTCAAAATGCGTAAGAAAAACCTAAGTGTTAAGACCAGCGTACGTCTTTAGTTGTTGGCGATCAATAACAAAACAATTGAAAACCGAGCGATGTTACCTGTACGTGAACCTCTACAGCCAATGCTAAGCCAATTATTGTGAACATGTATTCCCCATTCTGATACATTGAACGCACTTTGACTACTAATTACCTGTAAGAAGGTTCATTGACGACCGTTTATGTTAAAATGCTGAATTTCATTGAGTTGGTTTTTTGTGTGTGTTGCTGTTGCGTAACAGAAGATTGTATTCATCGTGTACAAGACTCTGCAAAATTCGTAGATAAATAGGTAGAAAACAACGATTTTGATTAGGTAGATACTCAGAATATCTTGAGCTTATTGTTATCTTGCAGAACTTTTTACAGACGACAAGTATTCGTCATCCTAATCCAATAGGCCGATTAAACACATACATATCATAGGAATTCATTTTTCCATGTCATAAAAGAAGCGATGTAGAAATAGCTCATCACTTTCTTTTAGTTAATCTGAAGCCCAGCACTAGATATCCATATTATGGTTGTATTACCATTATACCTCTTATTTCTCTCCTAAATAAATTCACTGGTGTATGAATACCATGAATTTGATGCAAATCCTATGTGTCCTATGCGATACAAAATCACTCGAAAATGTCTGTCACCTTTTACCGTTGAGGACGGCTATTATCTATAACGTCTTCATGCATAAAACGACAATCTCTGACTAATGCGGCCTAATGCGGACAAAAATCATGTTCAAAATAAAAGATTTGAAATCAATTTCTTAGCAAAATACTTACATCAAATAAAGTAATAGATTCTATAGTATAGCATTGTGATAGAGCTTAATCTTAATATTCACTATGGCAGAGGTTCACTATGTGAAAATATTTGGCAGAGGTTTACCTTTCGCTTGATAACACGATAACTTGAACAGCTCTCTTGAACTTAATTTTTTTTTTAATTAAAGAGAAACTAACCTTTTATTGACGACAAACATACGTACTGCGATTTAACAGTAAAATCTGTTACTACTTTCTTATTGCACAATGTGTCATAAATCTCTTACTTCATTTGTTCGAGCATGATTGTTATTCTATAAGATCTCATTAAATCGATATCATCGCTCATTTTTGTCGTTGCTGTCGAAGCAGATGATCAGTTGAGTGATTTCTACCCGATTTTCACTCAAAATTTTTAGTCCATGGCGAATTACATTTTTGACGTAAAATTTAAGAAAACGGGAATCACTGGACTAAATCACGGCAGAATGAAACCAGGTAAGAACACTGACTTAAATTGAATTGATTTTATTCGGAAAATATAGGGCTGATTTTACTCTGCCGTGACTAAATTTGAAAAATACGATGCGTTTGCGTTCGAATCTATTACTTCTTTTGTTTAAAAGATTGCTTGTGTTACATACAAAGTCGGTATACTCGTAGTTATAGTGAAGACTATCTCATTTTTTGCCGTAGATCATGGGCGCGCGTTAGCATAGCATATTACAAGAAGAAACATTTAAAAAAAATTGTCGTAGACTGCGGAACCATACGAGTTCAACGAGCTATCACACGTTCTTGTAGCTTAAAATTACAAGATGAAGAAGCCCCATTTCCATACAATTACAGTACTTTAAACGAAATGAAAAAATCCTACGTAACTTTGTTAGTCCGTCCGTCCGTGTTTCCTATCTTCTAAAGTCTTCTTTAGAATTTCTTGAACTTTTGGGAGTAGATTCTAGTCGTCATTCTAAGACATTTCAGAAAAAAAATTTGGAGGGAACAGGCATCGTTTGGAAGCTACGGCTCCTCGAAGTTCTCATATAAGCCCCATATAAGAACACCTTTAAGTGTGGGTGTGTGTGTATAGTAAAACAAATTTGTTTCTCGTTTGGCAAGCTTTGATCACCTCAAACTTTTTTTTTAATTTAGAAGTTTTTAAATTTTCCAAATTTTTTAAATTTTTTAAATTGTCACCTTGCCATCTTGTGACGCAAAATTTTTTTGGTAAAATTTTTGCTTTGACAATTTTTTCGTAAGCACAGAATTCGGTGTTTAAGACATTCATCAGTCAATTTAAACATCCAGCGTGTTTTTGCATGGACATCATCCCGATACCGTGTAATAATTGATTCGCGTAATAAACCTTGTTTCATGAATTAACTGGATCGGTATTTTCGCGAAAAATAAATAATTTCTTCTCTCATCCATTTAAAAAAAAGATTATTATTTTCTGGCTAGAAAATATTCATCGAACTAAACAACACACACTCATATATTTATTAGTGTAATTGGCCTGAATGTGGCTTGGAAAAATGAACAAAAAAATATCATCAATCGTTTGGATAGCGTTAAGTGCTCGCTCAGTAAATGGATTGGTTTGATTATAAACGAGAGGATACGTTCGTTATCCCACTATATGTATGTTTATTGCAGTTTTGTTGAAATCTTCCATCGATTTTTTTTTGTAGGTTTGGCGTTGGAATTCACTTCACTGTGTATTCAAAGGGAGCAATTTTTTTTCTCGTAATATCCACTGCAATGGTAACAATGGACAGTAAATTCTATATTCATTTCCGACTGTGGGTGTAACACATACGTGAATATATACGTGCACCTATAGCACACAAAAAAATGCATACAAAATGCGGAGAGTATGTGCATTTAGGAACTTCCAACACACAATCTGATTGGAAAAATGCAAAATGCTATTAGTCGAGAATTAAATTTTAAATTATTATGAACTGCATTCTGGACTGCAAGTGTATTAATGATAATCTCTATGCCGAATTCGAGCAATTTATCGACGTTGATTTCGATTGGATGGTATTCAGAGATTCGGGGTATTAAAACAATTTACTCATCTAAATCATCAATTACGCGATTGCGTACATTTTCTACGCGAATTTATTTTCGAAAACCCGTTTAAATTTACCTTTTAGAAACGGTTGTAGTGATCGTAAATTATAGACAACGACGACAAAAAAAAGAGTCAATATGAAGAGCAGCAGCCTTCTGCTTACGTTCGTAGAATAAAATGAATAAATTGATTGAAGTAATTAGTTCAAGTTCTTATCAATGGAGACAAATGATGAAAATGGCCCCTTTTATGTCCAGTTTACCGATGATCAGAAGGAATCTCGCATTACATTAGAAGCAGAATTTGGTGCCTGAGGTGGAAACTACTCCGTAAAAAGGTTGACCATGACTTTGTATGAAGACTTTGTAAAAGACAAAAACGGTAAATTGATCCGCGCGAGATTACTAATAAAGAATAGGAATCTCGCGCCCATACCCATCTCAGGCGGGAAGTCAATTTTGGATGTTTACCAGAAGAAGAAAAATCGGAATGGGACACGTAGTAAATGAGGGGAACATGAGATTTAAATTCTACTAGTACTCGACGTGTAAAAATGTATGGGTGGCAAGTAAAGTTCCTTCTCTCATCCAGTGTAGAAATCTTCAACGGCGCTTAATTCCAAATTTAATTTAGGAAGAGGCCCTGGAAAACAGGAAAATTATGCCGTTGACTGCAGTGTCGATGACGACAAAAATTTTCGTTTATTTTGCGAACAAGCAGCGGATTGATGATCGGTAACTGCTAACAAAGAGGGTGAACAAGCTTAGTAAAAAGAAATCTTAAGCTTTACACAAACTCATGAACTGGAGTTTTTGACTAAATTTGTGTGTATGTTAAAATTAAGATTTTATCCCAGGTCATTGTTTTAGTCATTGATCTTGACGCCAGTAAAAAGCTTTGCAAGAGTTTATATCTTTGTGGTTTAAACCAATAAAAGTATTTCAAAATTCCGTTGAATTATTTCTGATTCATCATTTTGCACACAAAAGATAAATATTGTTAATTGATTTTATATGGGTTTCGGCAAATAAAACACATTAAAAAAATTATTCACACAGCACAGTCAGTTCAAGACAAAGTTTATGAATCGTAAACATTTTTTTTTTGGAAGATTTTGTTTATCTTTAATAATCGAATGTTTATTTACGTTGAAAGGTTCAAAAAACTCCAGAGACACAGATAATGAACTCTTCGTTCTGCCATAAATGACAACTTCTTAAGAAAAAAAAAATCATTTTAAAGCCCATAATTTTTATAAAACGAAGATGAAACTCTAATTAATCCCACCATATCGTTATATATAAAAATCCATTGATATGCATTCATCGCTCTCCTTCATCCCGTCGTCGTCGTACGTGTATAAATATTGAGATGTTCTTTTCTTTTCTTTTTCGATATTAAAAATGTATATAAACCAGTATGAATAGTCTGGGTGAGCACAAAATATGATTCTTTGAAATTTGAAATTGTTAGCTTCTATGGCCGAATTTCGGTCATACAAAATTGACTCAATCGCCTAGACGTAGACAATAGATCCGATTTAGTTTAATTTAGTCTATACCACCGGCTTTAACATGACTTCTAAACCAAGCATTGAAGTATTTTCGTAGTATCTATCTTGAAGTATCTCTGAGGAAAGTAAGACAAATAACTGGTATGTTGCCTAAATGTAGGCTAGGTTAAGTCATTAGAGTCATTCAGTGTTTTAATTCATCGCAGGCAAAAAATACACTGCAACTTCCCAAATTTTGAATCTTGGATAAACGTTAGCACGTTACCCATTCGATAAAATCTCTAAAGTATGGTTTCCACTCGATAAGTACTCCGTGAGAAGTAAATGGAAATAAAGCATGATATACACACTGAATGACTCATACGATGAATTTGTGTGCATAATGTCTGGTCTACATTTAGGGGAGATATCAATTAAGCAGCTAACTTTCTTCAGAGAATATTTGAATACTTCGAGGCGTGGTTCGAAAGTCACATTACGATCAATTTTCAAATATTTTGTAATATATTTTGTCGGAAAAATATTGGTTTTTTGATGATTTCTGTGAGCCAAAATCTTTTTTTTTTGAAAAAGTCGCTTGACCAGCTCTGAGAAAAGTGAGCAGTTTAACGAAATTTTCATAAACTGCTCACGTTTCTCAGAGCCGGTTAAATTGCTACAACCAAATGAATTTTCTGTTGAAAGCTACCACATTCGTGGTCGGAATTGCGGTCGTACATTTTTCACAAATGATTCTGATGGAAAGATATCGTCAAAAGTAAACTATAATCCAGTATTTAAAAATCGCCCTAATGTATGCTTTTCAGCAAAGCACCAATGCCTCTTAAAGAAATAATCAAAAAACGAATATTTGTCCTCCCAAATGTAGGCTACAAATTTGCTAAGGCTTGATCGTTTTTAAGTCGGTGGTCCAGACAGAACTTTTTATTAACTGTAAAAGACAATGAAATATACTCTATTTGCTCCAGCTTGTATGGAGAGACATTACCTGGTTTGTACTTTCATTAGTAAAAGGCTGTTAGTGATGTCTCTAAACGAACGAAGAAATATTTAACTTCTAGCGAGAAAAGTGACAGAAAGTCTATACATTTTCTGTCAATTGATGAATTGGTGAGACTGATGAAGTAATAGATGAATAATGAATATGAAAAGTGATTATATTGAAAACATATCGATCAATAGAAGAAGTCGCTTGCCGTGCTGTGAACGCTTAAAATAATTTCTCTAGCTCAGATTACAAAGGCTACTTAAAATTGATGTAAGTTCTGTCATCTCATTCGACCCGTAGCATCCGGACTAGAAATATAAATAAATTAAAATTATTTTTTTTTATATTCCATTCAAATTCATTTAATACACAACTTTGTGATGTATATATAACGTAAAATTGATTTTTGTATGTGCTGAAAGACCGGTATATCGGTGTCGATGGTAGCAAGAGGCAACAATAAAATATCGTCATCAACATCGGATACCTCTTAAAAGATATCAAAGCGTTATTGATTTGAAGTTCAAGAATTTAGTTCGCTGAGGTTTGGTGAACTACTTAGTTGGTTCATTGAATCGGTGTAGAGAGAGAAATTTTTAGAAAAAATATTTTTCTTTTGTGTGTGATGTGGTACATTTCTATGTGATTTATGACAGAATTGCGCGAATGGTTTTTGCTGTGCTTAATTGAAAAGTGTTGAAACAAACATTAAAGACAATTTTATTGAACATGGTCGATGTTGATGTGATAATGAAAATGATTCCCAGAATATATGCAATTTGGATAATTTTTGGAATAGCTGCAATTACATCAAAGGTATGTTGTGATTATAATTACACCTTAAAGTGTTTCAGAAATTTTGGGACACAATATTGCAATCAATTGTTAGTTGACGAAAAAAGAGTTGAATATCTCACCTTTAGCTCTAACTTTGTCTCCAGGTAATATATCATCGTTTGTATTTTTTATACATTACCCGGAGACAGTCTTACCATCCTACAGGTCAAATTCTCAACTCTCTTGTTGTCAGAGAATTTGAGACAAAAATCGACAGATTGTCGTGAGGAAACGCTCACTTCAAAAATTCCTATACTAGTAACTCGTCAAATGAACGAACAAAGAGATCGACATGTTCAAGTTAAAATGAAAAAGTCTGCCATGTTGAGCCAAAACATTGTATTGCATTGTTCGTGTGCTTTGAAAAGCTTTCGGAAGCTTTAAACTTCTTTTAGATTCCATTGGAAAAATTGAACATAATTTGTGGAATACAAAAGAAGCTCGAGAAGGTCTTGAGAGCTCTTTCAAATCAAAGACACAAATGTGATGCGGTGTTTCAGCTTAACACGGCAGAAATGCTCTGCTGGTCAGCCTAATTCTAATTGCTTTTTCGTGAAACAAAACAATCAGCTACACTACTAAAAATGAAGAATTCAGAAAATTGAAAGGAAAACATGTGACCGTAGCACGTCATCAAACCATCCTCACTAACAACGAGGCGACAAATCACCAGTTAAGGAGAATTCAATTGTCCCGACTATTTCTTCACCAACTTTCTGAAAAATAAAGAACAACACAAAACTCCGAACAAACTTTCGACAACCGGAAAGTTTTGTGAATTTCATCTTTTTAAAACCTCTGGCATGTTAGTTGCATATAATTTCCTTTGAAGTTGAGAAAGAACCGTCAAAGGATCATGAAAAAAAAAACGTTGTAAGAAGAAATTCCGCATATTTTCTTCACATGAAATTGTAGTTTTACCAAAAACGGTTCGTGTTCGTAGGAAAATGTAAAAATGACCTCATTTGAGGGAAATGATAGAAATTTTCCATTTTGTTTATGTTTATCTTTTCTTAAAAGAAAGTGTTTAAGGTAATGGGTGCGCTGCTGAAGAAACAAACAGTTAGAGCTCTAATTTAATTAAAAGAAGCAATTTTGTTTCACACAGGACTTTTAATTACTTTGAACAAATATTCGATGAATCTTCGAAGAAGTTGCAGAACGTTTCATCGTTTCACTACAACTGCTGTCAGTAAATAATGTCGTACAGTTTCCGTGAAAACGGACTTTGTTATTTGCATGTCATTAAAATTGTAACATAACATGCAACCAAATAGCATATTACTTGTCAATGAATGTTACAAATGATGTAAATTGTGTAAACCCAAGGTCGGTAAACACACAAAAAGAGATCTAACGACACTAGTGGTACAGGGTCTTCTTTTAATGGAAGGTTGAGTTTGAGTAGATTAACGAGACTATCTGTTTTTAAATGCAGACCATTCTCTGGTAGTAAGCTCGAAAAAACGTTTTATATGATTAACGTACAAACTTAGCAGGTGCAACAACATTAGCTGAAAGAAAATATGATGACGGCAACATGACAAAAATGAATTCACCTCAGTAATTTCTCTGAGGGTCCGTGTTTATATACTTTGATTTTCCCCACTGAGAATGATGATGCTTTGTCTGATGACAATTCGGGGGAGAAAATACACATTTTCTTCCCCCAAATTGTCAACTTTGTTTCGGTTTTCAAAAAAAGGTGTAACAAATTGACATTCTCGTTGCGTGGAGATAAACTGTTAATCACACCACGCACACACACTTTGCTCTTATTGGAATTTCATATTTTCTACCATTTTGAGAAAGTTATGTAAAATATGGAAACATTGACCACATCACTTCTTCAAGATGGGAGAAAATATGAAATTCCAACAAGAGCAAAGTTTTGCAACCAGAGCGAAGCGAGTGTGGCGAATCTTTCGAGTTGGAATTTCATATTTTCCCTGGGGTGAACACAACGTTTTTCATGTGTATGTGGTGTGATTAACAATTTATCTCCACGCAACTAGAATATCAATTTGTTACACCATGTTTGAAAACCAATACAAAGTTGACTATTTGGGTGTAGAAAATTTGTATCTTCTACCCCGAATTGTCATCAGACAAAAAATAACGAAATACCATTTCGTCAAGGCATTTTGTGTAGTCGATTGGAGAAATTACATAAAACGATGAAAAAATTAGGGAATTTTTAGGAATTAGATTTCTTTAAAACAGGCTCTGCCGGGAGGTGAAAACCGTTCTCACTAGTCACGGTTCGACCTTCTTCGAGCCTGGGAGAAATAGTATACATAAAATAGCAAAACAGGCAATTAAGAGAATACAAATATCGAAAAAATTTAAACCTACTCGCTAAACGATGTAAACAAGTCATTCCCACCGATAAGCCAATGATCGTTTAATTATCATCGTAAAGTTCCTAATGATTTTTCTCATATTTTAATCAGCACCCAATCAATATATATTATTGGCAATATTTAAGAACACGTTTTCAGTTTTTAAAAGTTTTATTTTTAACAATCGCCTGTTGACTCAGACGTCTGATAGCGCACACCTAAGTTCGTTGACCTACGGTTGATGTTGCTAAATTGGGGGATACACTTTATTAACAATAATTCCGTATGCAAAGTAACGCTCATGACTAATAATATTTCTGTACACTGTTGTACTATACAACGCTTCTGAACAAATTGCTATGCGAGCACGGTATGTGAGGAATTTCTTAGTTTTGATATAAATTGTGCAACAGTAAATTCCATGTTAAAAGTTTAATTATAGTTAAGTTTATCGCACCGGAGTGTGTATAAATTACAGATTGAGTTCTTTCATTACCTGTTCGCCAAAGAAGTTTCAAACAATTAGTTATTGGATTATGATTTAAGAGGCAGCAATATATCTGTTTACTGGTTGATGGGCTGGAGCCTTTAAGTGTTAATTCTTCCATACGCAGCCATAGAAACGCGGTGATGGAAACCTGTTATTCAATCATATCAATGAATCAACAAAATTGCGCTCGCTGCACTCGCGATTCCAACATACATTTTTAGAAATCAATCGAACCTCTTCAGTTCCTTTAAAGGGCTTCACACTACAAATCAATCCCGTTTTTGTCATTTCAATGCAGACCAACCCATGATTTAACCCATACCTTTCCTTGAGTTTTGCGAGCGATATCGTAAACGTTTGGTAACAAAATACCCAAAGTGAAGGAAAGTGCACCGTGCACTGTACCATAAATAAACTGTCCATTCCATATACACGACAAACGATTGTCAATATTTATACTTGGTTTATTGTACAAATGGTTCGTTGTATCTGGAAAGTCATATCGAGCTTGAGGATAAATCGCAATATAATGTTTCCATACGTGAAGCTTGCTTACTTGCCTCAATTGCCTCATGCATAAATGAGCGAGGAACAATGTTTATTAAACTTGTCTGAGGATACAGTAACAAAACACTATATGCAGTGCATTGAAGCTCAAGTGGAATGCCACTTCGATTTGTTGGACTTATTTTGTCGAACAGATGAATATGGCTTGCATGTAACTATAATCTGGTGTGAAAAGAAGCATGTACATAAAGGTCATCGTCGCTCGATATTCACACGCTTGTTTGAACTTTACCGATTATTACCTGCAATGCATGTCTCTTGTGCATACATATACTTCGACATATGATATGTGCACTAGTACTCACGTTAACCACATAATATTTCAATTTAACTAAAATGAAATGCATCAACGTGTGTAATTAGATAACAGATATGTATTCCCTAAGCATACTGACACTTTCAATGCATCACACGATCCCGTATTTATGCAGATTTGTTGATAAACTTTGTTAATGCAATCAAGGATTGGTGTCTTTGCAGGTGCACAGCGTAACGGAAAAACAAATGTATAATGCACCACCAGTGCCAGGATTACCAGAAAACACGGATCCAACTCAACCAACAAGCACCATTAAAGCAAAACCGGGCGAAGTTCTGTTAAGTAACAGTTATTTGCCAGCTGTTATGCAAGCGGTTGCTTATTATGTTGAATTAATTCAATATGAACCGCAGTATATGACAACCATTGAACCGCCATATACCGTGGCCGTTGTCGGGCAACCCGTTCAATCCGAAGAGTTCACTTCAACCGTAAGTACAACACAAAGAACCACGCAACGAACAACTTATTCAACAACAACTAGACCTACGACAAGACCGACGTGGTATTCAACAACAACTAGACCTACGACAAGGCCGACATGGTATTCAACAACAGTGGCTCCACTTACGACAAGGTACACAACAACAACGACTGCTGCTACAACGAAACCTACGACACAATCGACATGGTGGTCAACGACGACAGCTAGGCCAACATATCAATATACGACTAAACCAACAATACCATCGACCCGACAGACGACTCAACGACCATGGTATGCGGATCAAACAACACATGCCCATAATCCAGGATACTATCAGCCGTCGAGTCCGTTGTACGATTATCCAGACTCAGCACACAGACCGACTCAAAAACCGCAAACTGGTAATTTACCATTGCTCAGCATATCGCAAACTCAATTCTTTGATTGGTTTTTGCAAATGAAGACGAAGGGCTTGTCAGAGATGTCCGGTAAGTTTATGACTGATTGTTTAATTAGACTGAACCGATTCGCGATTCTGATTGGCCCTGCAATCAAAGCAACTCTGAAGGTAATGCGAATCTTCACTGAAGATTCTTCAGCGGATGACAAATAGTACGGAACCCAAGTTTCGGGTGGATTTAAGTGCAGTCATTATGCCGTAACGATTTCTCTAGAATTGATGAAATATCGTGAATATGACGACAGCACGAATGTTGGTATGGTTCTTTATGAAACAAGAATCGTACATCAAAAATTCTATTGAAGTCGTAAGTGCTACAATGTAGTAAACCTTGCGCTGAACTCGAATTCACCCGAAACTTGGGTTCCGTGTGTTTTTGCGAATTTGCATTACCCTCAGTGTTTTATAAAATACTTTGCGTGAATCCGCCAAGAACTTGCAAAAACCTTCGAAAATGGAACCCTTTTCCGCTACGGAAACTTTGCAAATTGTACAAAATTCGAAGAAACGTTAACGAAAATGCGTTGTTTCTGCCTTACTGAGTAAAATGCGAACTCCAATCTTCCAGGAAGCGAATTAGCGAATTGTCAGAGTAAAATAGACGAAATAACAAACGTAACAGCCAGTTGAAATTCGTACGCGACCGAAAAAAATAATAATTTGACTGCCGTTCGAATACGGTGTTTGGAAACATCAAACATAATTAAGAATTGCGGAGAGTGAGGTGATTTCACCGGATATTCGAATAAACTTTTCCCGACGAAAAGCATGTCAACCAAAAGGAATATCTTTTCTCGCACGCTACACCTACCTATCCCCATCATAAATTGCTACGTTTCGCATTGCGCTCAACAAAAGTTTTCCAAATTCAATGTCCTTTTTCGCAAAACAGTCATATTTCCATGAATTATAATTTTAAATTTTTAATAAGATCGCCCTCCCCCCATGGATGTGTTTCCATGAAAGTATATCTGCCATATTTTTGCTCGAAAACATAATTTTTTTTCCTTCTTTTTCTGCTTTTATCTTCCACAGAATACGATTTACAATTTCTACATCAACTTCCTTCGGGACTATTACAGGACATCCTGTATGAACGATACGAACAGCCGGCGTTTTTAGACAAAGATAATGTAGATGAGTTCCGTAAAGTTTACGATGACTTTTATGGACGCAATCAACCTGTTACTGGCAGAAAGAAAGTACCACCCACTAAACCATACGTTCAATTGTTGATGTTGTATGATTTACTCAAACGTGAAGCGAAGAAACTGATGTTAAATAAATTCCAGGTGAAAATGGGGCTTTTTCCCAGCTTTTTTTTCATTTATTTATGCGGAGAATAGTTATTTACGGAACGAGGAAACGAATGAATAATATGCAGAAAATTTTAATTTCTTTCATTGTTACTTTCCACATACACCGTTACATTGCGAAAGACACACAGCCACACACATACTTAATTTTTAGGCGAATGATCAAGTGAGCTTGCCGGAAACGCTTATTCTCAGTGATTTACGCAGAATGAAATATGCCTAGACCAAGGTAAATATATTTACCTTGGCCTAGACATAGCTACGCGAAAGAGACCTACTTTAAATCTTTCTATTGTTCTACTGTCAAAGTTGACACAGTAGTACATACAAAAAGAAAATTTTTAATAAGTTCTCTTAAGCGTCGCTATATGCACTCTACCATAATCAATTAATGATAGGGTTAGACTTTAAAGTATAGTTTCCACTTAAAAAGAGCACTCCGTTTAGCCTCCGTTTACATGACAGTTGTAAAATAGAACAAAGGAACTGTCACGTAAACGGAGTAAAAAATTGAAATAAATTCAATTACCACTCCATTTGCGTGACAGTTCTTTTGTTCTATTTTACAACTGTCATGTAAACGGAGGCTAAACGGAGTGCTCTTTTTAAGTGGAAACTATACTTAAGGCAATGAAAGTATAAACCAGGTATGGTCTGTTAGAGGTAAGAGGTGAGTTTGTTTATATGTTCTTCGCTCAATACAAAGTACCATACCTTGTGTTGACGTTCATTGCTTTAAGGCGTAGCGTTCATTTGCTGTGTGGAATGTATTTCGGTATTCGTAATAGGACATTTCGCGCAAACGTCAAGTTCTGGGATACTCTGGAACTGTCAACTTCTGTCATACTTTCTCGGCATAAGAAAAATCCAACTTGACAAAATTACATAATTACATAAAGAAGTGTCCCAAAAGGTGACAGTTCCGTGAATTGTCCTATACTCGTATTTCTTCATTCGGTATTTGTTACGTAAATAACTATTATGATTCTTATGCTAATATATGTGTGTACATTTATGTTCCACTTCTCTCTTCTTTCTTACCCTAAATATTTTGCATGCAGATACCTATCATCGTGAAAAAATTATGCTCCTCAGTGCTTATACGTAAATACGTCTAGTGCTTATGTTTAACACAAGCTATGACATTTTATGTGTTCTATGAATTTATGCTATAACACCTCCCACACCTCTGTAAATGTGGATAATAAAACTCCATTTCTTTAACATTACGTAATTTTTGAAGGGATACTCACCCGAAATGCTGGAGGAATTGCATAAAACATCTCAGGGATCTGCAGAGCGTCAATTGCACACTCTTCTGTACAGAATGATAACGCAGGACGACGTTAATAAGCCAGATATTGTGGTACGCGTTACGGCTATTATTGAAGGTGGGAAACGTTTGTTTTTTCGTATAAAGATTTTTTTTTCAAAATCCGATTTTCAGATCTGATCACGCCGGAATCAACTTTAGCAATGGCTTTACGGTACATTCCTCCACTTGCCTTTGTGCCATAATTTAGTGAATAAAAAGTAACTTATATACCAACTCATAAAGGAAGTTTGTTGCGACTAGCATATTATATATCAAATCATGTGCTGTTGCTCAAAGCTTTCGAAAGCTCGACAAAGCACTCAAAAACTGCGATACGTTGTTTTGGCATGACATCACATGTCCAACTTGCGAAAGCTACCCGATTTGGTCGATTGGTACATTTCAATCATCAGAATTGCTTAGCTTTCGCAAATTTGACGTTTAAAAACTATAGATAGAGCAGTTAATTTATTCGGACAAGTTATTATAACTGCCTTGGGGAATGTGTCAAAAAATTGTATGTGAAAATGCAATGACAAGGAAGTTATAATTAACTGGTCTTCGGTTTTCTTACTCTGATCATAACAGTGTATTGAAAAAAGCCAGAAAACAAAAGAATTTTATGTCAAACTCGCATTGCTATCAGTATAGTAAGAGTCAAAAACACACTGTCAGTTTTGTGCCATTGTAATCCGAAATTCATAACAGACAAAACAATAGAAAAGGCAGCATAACTGTTGCTTTCAGCACAGCACTGATCCTAGCATGCATGAACACTGCCAAATTTAGAGGCTTTAGTGATAAGAGCTTTAAAATTTAAAGTGTTAATAGCGCTGTCGCAAAAATTGATATGGCAACAGTAGCAATACTGAATAATGCAGCAATGCTTGTCGCCTCACTAGTCGCATTCTTATCTACAATAATAATTCGATTCACCACATTGAAGTAGCCCTCATACTCGACGATATCTCGTGTGGTGTCGTAGTGATAGTGTCCGCCGTGATTGTGCTTCGAATAGCAATGGAAATGTTGCAATCTCAACTTAAAATCGGTTTCCTGCGAAACGAAATCTCCGAGTGCTATCAGTGGCCCTTGTATTTCGTGGAAAGTCAGCCAATTGTTCAGTTCTTGAGTGGTATGAATTGGCGTTTCAGAGAATTCGTCCATCACGTGAACGAAAGCACTGCCCGTTTTCATGACGAATGCTCCGCCCAGTCCAACCACTTGCTCTTCAGTGTAATAGTCGGTGAGACCTTTTCTCATGGCCGATATAAAATTTTCCGGACCGGTTCTGTTACGTGACACGACTTTTAGCACTTTTCCTGCATTACCTTCGGTTAGAAAAATATTCCCGAGTAGAGCCGCTCGCGTTTCGTTGTTTGGAACTTTCAACACTTCGATGCCATCACTAATGGTTCGCACAACATGGTTTTCGTTCGTCACAGAACCGTTCTGATGAACCATTAAATTGTAAATTCCTTCGCTATTTTGTTGAAGCCAATCAAATGGACCAGCACCGGCTCCACAGGCGAAGAATGTTTTTTCGCTGTAACTGGGTATTCGGCGAACGATTGGAATTAGATCGTAAACTTTAGTTCTATCGACCAGGGGCAGTAAGTAATCATCATTGCCATATTCGAAAATGAGCGGATCACCGCTGATTCCCGGAGATGCCAATTTAAAGGGTTCTTCGGTTAAATTGGGACTGTCCACAACCTCGACGCTCACAAAATCGAAGTTTTTGTTCAGAGCATTTTCTAAAACTATAAAGAGGTCGCACAACGATTATCGCCAGTTTTCCGAATTGGATTCCAACTAAATTACCAGATTTAAGTTCTTCAAGCGTTGGTCTGTGTGTAGCCATTTCAACATACTTGATTTCGTTTGGATTTCTAACACAAATTGCCATGCAAATGTTCAATAATATCACCGTCAATTTCCAGACAAACATTTTCAAATGTGAGCAATCTACCACTTGAACAGACGTACTAAAAATAAATACTTTCAATCTTGAATGCACGAATCTCTTCGTAAAAATATAAACTTATCGCACAATTGATTACGGCTCTGAACGCTACTGATATTTAATGGTATGTTTCGTCATTGTTTCGAAGTGTGTGGCTTTGAAAAGTGTGCAGGATTGGTGAACGATACGAATAAAATTAGAGTAATCCATGCCACGGCTGTCCTCAACGAAGATAAAGTTTTTTGAAAATGTACCCATAAAATGATTTCAGATCTGAGTTCTGGGACCTAAATAGATATCGAAACCACTTTACTTAGTCTTCAACTTAGATCCTTCCCCATAGTCGACTGCGAAGAAAACGATTTTTTCCATACAAATTTTCAAGATTATTGTTGCTTAGGGGTCATTCATAAATGACGTCCACTACTTTTGGTCAGTTTTAGACCCCCCCTCCCCCCTCGTCACGCAAAAGTGGTCAAATTTGACCCAATTTTGTATGGAGTGTCCGAAATCGTAGACCCCCCCCCTCCCCCCTCAGTACCGGACGTCATTTATGAATGACCCCTTAATGACGTTTTTATATTTTTTATCGATAAAGACCGTTATTCTGAGCAAAAAATTGTTCTGTAAAATTTTTCGTTTGTTTTATAAAGTCAACTTAGGGTCCTAGTTCAGTACAATTTGGTACATGATAGTTGCCTCATAAAAAAAAACGAAAAATTTTACAAATATGCTGTAGAGCAATTTTTTGCTCTTTTTCAGCTCTTGAGACCTATGAGATATCCTTCTTAATTTACTTCTAGAGTCTCGCTACGGTAACCAAGGTATAAAAATACTGAAGGAACCCATCAGCGGATCAAAAAAATACCTAACTTTACGGTGAAAATTCAAGTGCCACAGTTCGTTCGGTGTAGTCCTCAAAATTTCAAAAGAAATGATGGAATGTGGTGAATATGATGGCATGAAAACCCACCTGAAGTAGTTGCAAAAGAAGTTGCAAAATTTGCTAAAGGAAAATGTTTTTTGCGAATACTTTTGCAACTACTTCAGAATGCTAGGAGTCGCCTGAAGTAGTCGCAAAAATAGTTGCAAAATTCGTAAAAGGAAAATATTTTTTGCAACAACTTTCGCAACTACTTCCACGGTGCGGTTGAACAACTTTTTTTTCGAAAAGTTCGTAAACATGGGGTTTTCTTGTTAAAAATGATTGGGGTGATCCTAAAAGTTATCTTTCTCCTAAATTTAAAATGTTTTACCCGGGCCTTCTCGAGAAAAGTTGATTTATCTTTAAAAAATGAGTCAAAAATGGCCCTTTGTGAAATGTTTTCTACTAGGAAAGCTTGTTAATGTATTTTTTTGGTTTTATAAGCACAATTATAAGAAGTAGAGACTCAAACCTTTACAACGGTACCTTACACACCATATTCGAACCTTTGATATATGATTGGAATCCCGTTTTCGACGAACTTTAAGGAAATTTCGATGGTTATGTTGGTTTTCCCGGTATTTTTTTTAGCTAATAGGTCCGAGCTATTCTTTTTTCAATTGTTTCATAAAGATGACGTCCATACCTTTCGATTGATACCAAACAAGGCATAAAAAGACTCGAGTAAGGGAGCCGAACCTGATTTCCTCTCGAGAAATAACGATTTTTTATGAAATAATGGAACTCGGTAAAGTGTTTTACAGCAGGAAATCTCATTAATTCAATTTTTTAGGTTTCTTATTACTTTTGCAAGAGAATTTTTGTATAAAACCAACTTTTTTTGTTGCGAAATGTTTGTAACTCCCTTAAAACTGCTCGAAGAAAGTGATCCTCCTCCTGATCCAAAAGTTTATACAGCGTGTGTAGAGTACTGTTGTAAAGGTTAGAGTCTCTTTCTCTTGCAAAAGTAATAAGAAACCTAAAAATTGAATTAATGAGATTTCCTGCTGTAAAACACTTTACCGAGTTCCATTATTTCATAAAAAATCGTTATTTCTCGAGAGGAAATCAGGTTCGGCTCCCTTACTCGAGTCTTTTTATGCCTTGTTTGGTATCAATCGAAAGGTATGGATGTCATCTTTATGAAACAATTGAAAAAAGAATAGCTCGGACCTATTAGCTAAAAAAATACCGGGAAAACCAACATAACCATCGAAATTTCCTTAAAGTTCGTCGAAAACGGGATTCCAATCATATATCAAAGGTTCGAATATGGTGTGTAAGGTACCGTTGTAAAGGTTTGAGTCTCTACTTCTTATAATTGTGCTTATAAAACCAAAAAAATACATTAACAAGCTTTCCTAGTAGAAAACATTTCACAAAGGGCCATTTTTGACTCATTTTTTAAAGATAAATCAACTTTTCTCGAGAAGGCCCGGGTAAAACATTTTAAATTTAGGAGAAAGATAACTTTTAGGATCACCCCAATCATTTTTAACAAGAAAACCCCATGTTTACGAACTTTTCGAAAAAAAGCTGTTCAACCGCACCGTGTTCAAAAGGCTGGCATGAAATGAGGAAAAGTATTTCAACACTAAGTACAAACATTCTATAATGAAGTCCTTAGTGCTAAAACAAAGTGAATTTGCGCTGCACTCGAATTTACTGTTAGGTTTCGTGTGTTTTTGAAGCTCACACTCCGACTCCCTGAAATCTAGTTATGGTATTGAATGACGCAATGAAAAATGTGGACAGAAAACCAATCGTTTCCGTTTGAAATAGACCCGGACATCAAACATTATGTTTAGTAGAAATTATGTTTAGTTCTAAAAGCAGTTGATATAAACTGCATCCCACAACATTCCAATTTAATGGAAATGTCTATTCGATGGGTATGAATCCTCACTCCACATATGACTGCATATTACTACAGACGAATCAATCATACGGAAATGTTAAACCCTTGAACAACAACATCCAGTGTGTACAACTTCTAACTATTCCGAGTGTCTAAATCGACAGGAGCCGGGGCAGACACAAGCACGCAACTCTTATTACAAAATTGTATACATAAATTTTACCCCAAACATTACATTCCATCTGTTCGGGAAAGTTTCATTATTCAACATTGTTTCCTTAATTCTTATACGATACGTGCACAATAATTGAACATGTAATCTTGGGAAATACAAATTGCTTTGATGTTGATGGTTTGATGTTGTGGTATAATATTGTGTGGATCTGGATATATGTTCGAGAATGATAATATGCAAAATAAATGACTGGATGCAATTTCGTACTCTAGAAATTGGATTACTCTCCGCTCGTGTACGGAACAGCGATGTTGCACAGACAGAAATATCCGATTAATTCAATGCAAATTTTGTTTCTTTTTTTTTTTAATTAAGAACTTGACCAATTTTCACTCTAAAGAGACTTTATTGAGAAAAACGTTGCGTTGTTTGGACATCGGTGATGAAAAATGCTTTTTTAGGCACACGATGTGTATTGTCACTCAAGTGCCGAAAAAGTCACTCGGTGCGGTGGCATAATGGTTATTTAATGATATCAAGTGCAAAGTACTTTATTAGGCTCCTCTAGATATGAGAATAATGAAGTACTTTACACTGAGATTCATACAACGATTTATGGAACAGAGTCATCTAAAGATTTCAAATTTTGCGGTCGCGAACTGTGCAATTCACGCCGTAAGTGCGGTCGAAATTCAAAATGGAAAGTGCGGAGGTCTTTCTAACGTAGCATCATTTTCATCCAATGAAGCGTTGAAATGAATTTTTCGGTTCACTTTTTCATCGAATCGTTCACTTAAAAATCAAATTTTAGACACACTTACGGCGTGAATTTATTATAAAGGAGAAACGTATCCAACATAGTTTTGTGAGTTTTGTTTGTTGTACGGGCATCGGGGAATCTGACACACGGTGCCAAAAGAACGCACTTTTAAACTACGTCAAAGGTGAACTCGCACACGCCAGTTTATTGCTGCAAATGCTTTTTAGCCATGTCATCGACTTAATGACTCCTTTTACAAAATGTTGGTATCGAAAAATCGTGTGGTGCGAGGTCACGGTTTACGTAGTTGAAAAATGCGTTGTTTTAGCACCGTGTGCCAAATTACCCCACCGGGGTTGACTTCGGCAATGCTAACCTTCCAAAATGCTAAAAATAATTCAAAATTAATGCAAAATTTAGTGAAAAATTTAGTGTCGGACTCCGCTGTATGGTAGAATCTAGTACTAAGTACAATCTCCCGTTTCTCCTCTAACCTGTTACATACGGCAAGCATATGAACAGTTTTATTATTGGGGGTATTACTTCCATCAATCAAAGTATTTTTAATCGGTTGATTTCAAATCAAAGCCAAGCAATACAAACAATTTTAAATAATTCAAATCTTGTACTTCAATTTTTTTAACGTACTTTTTTTTTATGGCAAATTTCTCTTTATTTATATATGCGAAAAAAAAGGCTGCTCACAATGATGCAGCCCGTAATAAAACGATCTTTTCAAAAATCAAAGGTTACAAAACATAAAAATCATCTACTCTATCCGGTCCCAAAGTCCCCAAAATACACGCAGCGTTGCCTCTTTGTATCGCAATTGAAATTTTCTGCAATAAATAATCCATTGATCGCGGTTCCCCTGAAGTGGCCTTTATAATTTTTCCTAATTTCTCAATGAATTTCTTTGTTTCAGGTCCCATACAGCCTAAAGTCTCGAAAGCTAGAGGAGTAAACAAATAATTTTCTTTTAAACGCTTATAATTATTGTGTTTAAATCTTTCTGCGTTGTCCGCAATCGACCGCTGTTTCTTGCTAGATTCATTAATGTATGAAGGCGCCAATGTATCTCTTATGGTTACATCCCAAATAAGAGATTTCCCATGACTCCATGGAATCAGGGTCATTCCATCAGGTCTTTTACCATCATCTCTAGACATACCTGGCGGTTGTAACATGGTTGGAAATCGTGCTGAAGAAAATGCATGAGAAAAAACTTTGTTGACTTCATCATGCGCAGCAATTTTTTTAATTTTCATTTTGCATGATAAGCCGTGTAAGCCATCCTTTTGAACCATTCCACCACAAACACACTTATGTTCCTCGCATAAACCAGAACCTAAACGAAGACCAACAGCAATTCTAGCAGAGTTGTTATCCAATAGCAAACCCAATTGGCTCGATGGAACTACTTGCAACCACTTTGAAGATTCTTTGGTTGATGATGCAAGTAGTCTTGCACGAGCAACAGGTTCGCTGGAGTCAAACATCTCATCGAATTTACTCTTAATCATCGGCAGATCCCAATTCTTTTGCTTCTTCTTCTTCTCGTCACCTTCTGGAACAAAATCTCGAGGTATTTCCTCAATTAATTCCAAAACACTAGTTTCGATCACCTGAAAACTAAACTTTCTCAATATCTCACTCGACAGTTCTAAAGTAGAATAAACAGACGACAGATAAGCTGGCATCGCAATATCCTCAACTTTCCTAACACCTATACCTCCAAAGCTTAAAGGAAGAGAAGCCTGGTCCCAAGAAAAATCAGACATCTTCACATTCGCAATGGCTTCGAGAGTTGAACGGAAAATCTCGTCAACAGCTCTCAAGCGATCACCTAACAAAAACGCCTTCGAGGAACGCAACAAATAATTAAACCTACAACTACCGAGAGACTTCCTAAAAACACACAAAGCAGGATGAACAACATCCATCAAAGTTAAACGATCACACATCAACTTGATAGATTGAACTTTTGTTGAAAACATCCTTTCTAAACCTAACTCAAAAACAGGCGAGCCCAACATCTCCAACGAAGACTCATCAACCCGCTTAATCCCTGGTAACAATGACGAAATCTCAGAGTACATATGAGCCGCTTCACCTTCACTAGCACTAACAAAAAAGACTTCACACTTCTTAGCATTCAAAGGCAACCCTGACAAATCACAAAATTCTAAAATCTTCCTAATATCTTCCAATACTACAGAAAGCACGTCACCAATACTACAGTGAACGACATCTCAAATGTCTCACTGTCAAATTTTTCTGAGAATTTTATTGTGTCATTGCAAATTCACAATGACATTCTCTGAAAAAAATGACAGTGAGACATTTGAGATGTCGTTCACTGTACCATCATCTAAATACCAACCATTCAACCTTGCATCTAATAAATGCGTCATCTTCATAATACCTATGCAGAAACCGGGAGGCAAAGGATCTCCTTGGAAACCCTCTCCTTGAAAGCAGAGTTTCATCAAGAAAATAAAGAAAAATGTCTATAGGACTGTTGCATTAACGCCAACAACTCAGGACAAACGTCTCTAACCTCACCTAGCATGAACTTCCTAAACAACATATTGAAAGCATTACCGAAATCGAACTTAACCAAGGCCATCGGCTTGTCATGCTGAACTGAACTTGACATGCATTTTACTATATAAAGGAACATATCACCCAGAGCTTGTCATTATTTTTGTCGTTGTTACGCATGAAAACCAGACTTTTTTCGACCACAGGGAAAACAAAAGTAGTACGTAACAGTAGTTGTCTCCACGTCTATCGTCAAAAGTTAATAAATGTACGATAAAAGACGTGCCATCTTTAATCTGTCCAAATGGTTTCGAATTAAATCTTTCTAAAAATTAATTTCAATTGTTTGTTTGATCTGAAAATATTCCAAGATTTTCCTCGGTTTAATTTTTTTTTTTCATTTTTATTCGTAATTCTCAAATGTAATTATCTCGTTAAAAACGAAACAAAAAGAATTTCCAAAGCCTCGCTCTGGATTTGGCTTACGAGTACATTGATTTATATGTCGTCTAAAACCGAAAATATTGAGCTATCGTAGCTACCGAGTCACTGGATCTGTGCATGGTATATCCAATCAGAACAAATCAGAAAATCAACTCCGTGGTATCACATCAAACAAAATAACACGCCAAATTGAATTTGTATGGATTTGATACGGTTCTCCCAAGCATTATTTCTACTCGCACAACACTCCATGCAAATGTGTATCCCAAAAACGAAACCAAAAAAAAAAGTTGTATAGAAAACTGGGGGTATTTTATCATTCGAATTTCGAATTCATTCAGCATTTTGTTGTACAATTTAAATTCAAATCTACAAAAAATAAGAGGAAAAAAAAAGAAACGGAAAAGGAATCAAAGTTTTTTTTTCCTTTCTTTTCCTTTCCGTCGTAATTTAGTGTCGAACGTACGATCAATATTCCAGTCATGGTCTTAATTTTGCTTTAAGCTCATAGCTTGTAATAGAACTTAGACTGGTTGGCGTATACATCGAGATATACCTAACCGAAAGGAAAATGGATATTTTCTTCATATTGAAATGTAATTCGCTTCGTGTACACAAATCAGAATGATAATATTTAGAGTCGTGTTATAGCGGGAGGTGCATTCGAAGAAGGTCAAATGTTTACGCCTGCTGTAAAATTTCTACATCGAGGTATACTGGTATACGTCGAGGTAACATATTAGTTGCGTGTGCCTCAGCAATTTTTTATTTTCCAATGACAGATGAGTGGTATGACCGGATTTTACATTCAACAGGTTCAACCAGTGGTGTGGGGATATAAAATAGTTATTTATCTACCAAGCCAAAGCGGAGATATGAAGGTATTTAACGTTGGTCGATTAGTTCATAGCACTTCATTTCGAAATTTTCAAGGTAAGGCGAGTTGAAAATTTAAAATTTTTATTTCGATTTTCTGCTCAGATTCGTACATTACACATGTAAAACATAGTAGCCGACAGGACAGTTGTTGACGTTCATTTTTAAGTAAAGGTTAATTTTTTACATTTGTATGTAAATTAGTTCCAGTGACCGTGGGAAATTTTGTTACCCCCACTTGGGGGTACATGTAATTACACCATGATGATATCCCAATGTCTCAGGATAAATACCACTCCTACCCAGCCAATCACCAAACACCATTCGATAAAAATCACCATCAAAACTCGCCTGTTAAAAAAGAACTCAAAATCGAAATTTACAAAAGATGAGATGCGACATCCTATAAATTGGCCTGGCACTTAACAAGAAAAGGCCAACGCACTTCAAGCAAAACTTCAAATGACAGCTATTTTTACAGTGCAAAAATTCGATACACTGTCTAGTGTCACGAGCTACCGCTTAGGGTTGTTTGTATAGGTTTCTTCCAAGGCCGTTCAAAATGTCAATCGTCATCCACAGATAGGCCAACACAACCTCACTTTGAATTTTTGACGAACATATTTGTTTAAGTTGCGGTTATGTTTGCTTCTGTGGATGACGGTCGGTTGTTTTCGGCCTGTCAAAATTCGTTTTTACCGTACGATGGAAGAAACCTATTGCATGTTTTAACTCATACAACGAATACAAGTCATCTATCTGTACAACCGAAACGCAGTGCCTTCTGTGATTTCATCAGCCTCGGAATATTTTCTATGTTCGTGCTAGAAGCAGTGCTGTGATTAGTAACAACGGATCGTAGGGATTGTAGCGAACCGTCGACGGCCAGCATTGTTGCTGCGCATAATCATCGCTAGACAAAGAAGTATTTTTATTAATACAGCCACTGAAGCAAGTGCAACCAATGGTCCGACATATTTGTTATCTTGTGTAATCGGCCTAATATAGGCCTACAATCCACTAATGTTTGAAAGAAGTCAACCATTTTTTACTCAAGATAAATCAATAATCTCAATTTCAGACAAGGCTCAGGTCGAAACAGGTTCAGACTTTCATGTCAGGTTCAGATAAGCAGACTTCCTGAAGAAACGACGACTAGTCAACGTTAATTCAGGAATTTGCTGTTTCTCTAGTACCGACGACTTACTGAAGAAACGATGGGTTAATGAAGAAATCTCGACTAGTCGTCGTTTCATCAGGAAAACTCATCGTTTCTTCAGTAAGTCGGTGATACCAATGTTGTCGAAACTTCAGTGCAATATGTTATACACCGTCTTGCTTGATACCAAAACCACGTAGAACCAAATAGCTTAAAAGAATCAAATTTTTCGGTCGAAATTTTTTAGTTTTTATTTAGAGCGTCTGCTCAGAGAATCATACATTTAACATGTAATATCATAGTCGATGAACCGTAACGGTTGTAGTTCGTTTTTTAAGAAAATGATAAAGAAATTCAAGTTTTAAACAAAGGAAAGCGAAATTCAAACATTTGCTTTAGATGTCGACGCAACGGTGCCGCTAGACTTAGCTCCTTTTTTGGTGATTGTAATCGAACCATCCTCATTATCGACTGTCCACACGTTCTCTTTCAGTTTGTTGTTGATCGGCTTGCACAATGCCTTTATATCATCGTCGTACACTTTAAACTCGGGATGCATTACAATTTTCGTCAATCGTTTGCAATCGTCGATCAATTTGACGATTCCCAATCCTGTGACGGCTCTCTTTGTGAAACTCATGGTCAACGTTTCGATTTGGGGCACTTGAGCAGACAAAACCAGTAACTGTAAATTAGTCAGGCATGTTCTGAATTCCAATTGTTTGAGCTGCTTGTAGTACGATAGCATTTTCATCACCTTTTCGTCCAGATTACCAGTCACCAGAAAAACAAATTTTTCAAGTTTGTTGGCGGATGGACTTAAAAATCGGAGAACATTCGAATGTTCTTTGTTGTGGCTGTACACCTTCAGTGTTTGCAAATTCTTGAAATAGGTCTGACCGAATGGCTGTGCATACATGGGCCGATGAGCGTTCACGAACTCCATATCCAAATAGTTGAGACTGGGTAACAGTTCGTCCATCGTTTCGAGGAAATCTCGTTCAATGCGCCATTCCGTAGAGTTTTCCAACGTTAAGCGCTCCAACTGGCCATTCACACGAAAGAAATCTTCCAACGGAAATTTCGGGCACCGTCTAATGGCGAAACTTCTTAGCATTGGAAAGTTTTTGATTATTTCATCCCAATGTTTAATGTCAGCCGGATCAGGCTTCTGTTGGTACGCGATTTTCAATTCACTCAAATTAGGAAAACGGCTGTGGAAGTCTCGCAGAAATGTGCGGAAATGAACGATGCCCTCTTTGAATTCGGTCGTGTTTCGCCGCTCTTCATGCGGATAATCGCAAATGAGCTCCATTGCGGTTATGTTATCTCCGCAATATTTGACTATTGCATCAAGCAATAGTCTTATTCCGGTTAGACGATATTCAACGCACAATGTCGTTATGGAACGTCCATCACGCTCCAGGAGTGGTAAGGAAGTCGCCAAATTGCTGCTTCGAATTGTACATTTTTCAGTCTTTGGTCGTTTTGCTGAAATTTGATCGTCGCCTTTGGCTTCTTCTTCTTCCATGTCCAGGTTTCGTTTAGTTGGATTTTCCATTTTCACAGAAAAACTCTCTGCAATTGAATATCGAAAAAGTCTAGGTCAAAATTCAGTCGTTACGCGCTTCGCTTTTAGAGGTTATGAAGGGATTTTTATCTAGGAATTCATTGAATATCGCACAAAAAATCTGACTTTTGTTTCTTTCATTCGCAACATTGTTACAATAGAAATAGTCTCACCTTTCGCTGAATATACGATGAAGTCTGAATTCGAAAATTTCGATCCAAATCAGTAGATATGACGGAACAAACAGTTACTGCGGACGGTTTTGAAACTGACTCTTATGGATTCACATACAAACAATCGTATAAAGCGAAGGACAACGCTCTATGCACTGGGATATTCCTTATGATTTATTGAACATTGAACATTTAATGAACACAAATCAAGAGTTAATCACACAAATTTTAGCGTTCGCCTAACAAAGGTCTTTCTTGAAAAATGATTGTGAAATATTGTGTTGTGTTGGTCACATTGCAACAAGGTTTCACATTGAGGAGGGGCAAAGTCAAAAGATTGATCTTCCGTACCTTCCGCACGCATATTTTTGAGTGGGGTCGATTCGAAAGTTTTTTTTTTCATGGCAAGGAGCAGAATTTTGAAAAAAATTTGTGATACGTAATATACATGCTTCTGCACCGAAAACAGTTCATTTCACCAATCAAGCACATTTGTGAGCATGAAAAATATTTTAGGCCTTGTGACGCAATAGTTATTTATGACATCGAGGCGAAGTACTTTATTACAAGGTTGTATACTTTGGGGAGATCACGTAGATACAGATACGCGGGTTATACACCACGTTTCATACAAAAAATTGACCACGCCATACAAATTCAATTTTGGCGAATTTATTTGTATGGAAAAGGTGTGTTCCCGCGTATCTAATAAAATGCCGATCTGCGTGACCTCCCCAAAGTATACAGCCTTGCTTTATTAGACTCTAGATGTGTAAGAGGCCGCAGGCCGTATGTCATAATACACATCGTGAGCCTAATACACCACTTCGGACCTTTCGTACTGAGATTCATACAACGTTTTATGCAACTGAGACATCTAAAGTTTGTGATGCTGAGTGGCAGAAATATCTATTACCACTCGGTAGTCAAAATTCTGACACCTCTGGATTTTGGAAATTGAGTCTCAAAATGCTATCTTCAACATTTCTGAGTGACGAAACATTGACAATCTGTTTCGATCAAATTTTTCATTGTTGTAATGTCACTTTTGACGCTTAACGAAATTAATAAAGTCGGAGCATTATAATTTGATCGATTCTACTCATTTCATGCATTTCTAAATAATTGTAGTTTTCGAAGAAATCATTTCGAAAACATTACAGTATAAAAGCTTTGACACGAGCATTTGAACGGATTACCCGCAGGTAGAGGTGTGCGCCGCCGAGGATTTAGCCGGCGGCGCGGCTAAGCCGAGTACTGATTGACGCCGCCGCCGATACAAAAATATTAGCCAGCCGCCGCGAGCCGCCGATGCTTTTCGTCGGCTTGAAAAAATTAGATCGTGAAATAATTAATTTTGGAAAAAGTCACCATATAATACAAGTTTTCGTATAACGTAGAAGAGAACAGAACGTCCAATCCACTAAAAACGTTATAAATACATATTTTATAATTTTGCAGATATTTCTATAGAAATTTTCCGCAAGAGAAAATTACATTAGTTTTACAAAATGGAAATTAATTTGCTCATTCTCATCGAATATAGAGAGTATATGTAACAATTGCCTCACAGAGAGAATGCATAGACAATTCTATTTCAGCTGATCATGTTCTGATATGAGATAAGCTAAGTTCCAAGTTGGTACAAGTCAAATTGCCAACGAATATCAAGTAATTTTTTTTGTGTTTTGTGGAATGAAAACAGTTGGCTTCAAATAGATTTCTTGTCTTATGTTTAACTTTATCCAAGAAAACCAAGAGCAATATACCAAAACAAAAGAGAACTTCACGACATCGAAAGTTTAAGTTAAACACACGTTTAACTTTAACAATTGTATAAGTTAAACAGTTCGAATGTCCACAAATATGTCTCCATGCACCACGCACTACCTCACGATTTCAAAGCCCTATTGCGGGTCAGATATAGGTTCGATCTAAAAACTAATTACTTTAGCAGTTTGATCAAAATCCAACGTGTTAAAATTTAATTATTTTTCGTGTGTTCTGTCGAACTGTTTAACTTACATAATTGTTAGATTTAACAGCCTGTTGAACTTAAAATATTCAGGTCGGGATGTTCCCTAAAAACAGTTGTCGAGTCTGTTACAAAGGCTTCGGGTAATTTGACTGTCACATTATAATCAGATAATACAATTTCGTGAAAGTCCATAGTTTTCTACTGGTTAAGTAATTTTTATATTCAGACGAAAGTGAAGCTTTGTGCAAGCTAATTTAAAACTCAATTTAGCATTCAATTTATGCGACTTTCATAATTGATCGGCGCGCCGCGGCTTGGCCACGCCGCCGATGATATTTCCTTTCGGTGCGCCGCCGCCGATACCATATCACTCGGCTAGCCGCCGCTGACATTTTCGTTCGGCGCACACCTCTACCCGCAGGTATACCGCGAGTAAACAGCTCTAATGCGCATGTGTAAGCTTTTATACTGTAATGTTTTCGAAATGATTTCTTGAAAAACTATAATTATTTAAAAATGAATAGAATCGATCAAATTATAATGCTTCGACTTTAGTCTTTTCATGCTGCATGCGTCGAAAACCGTACTTTTCACGTTTCAAGCACCACTTTCGACGCATGTAAAATCCATTAAATAACTCGGGATAAAAAGATGAAAAGTCTCATTTTCGTGTGTTTTTTTGACCTCGGCTCAGTGCTTACTTTAGAGAATTTTAATTCTGAAAATTCCGAAAATTCTGAAAAAGTTTCGAAAAAGTTCTGAAAAATTCCGAAAAATTGTTTCAGAATTTTTCAGAACTTTTTAGGAATTTTTTCAGAATTTTCAGAATCAAAATTCTCTAAAGTAAGACCTGCCTCGGCTACGCCTCGGATCAACAAAGTTCACACGAAAACTCGACTTTTCATCTTTTTATCCCTAGTCATGTAAAACAATGGAAAATCTGTTCGAAACGGATTCTCAATGCTTCGTCTCTCTTTTTGGCATCAACTTTCTCATGGATAATATATGGTAATAGTATTAATTCAACTACTAGCTGCTTGGTGTATCTGCTCAAATACATCTACCACTAATCTCACTTTTATGCCTGAAAACATCAGTTATGCTCATAGAGTTTTCCTTTCAGAAGAACTGTAGTATTTTCTGCGTATTAATGTTGCGGTTCCTGTGAACTTTTAACAAAAACTCAAATTTTTCCAATTGAATTTTCTAAACACTGGAAAATTACCGTCCCAACAACTAAACCATATTGGAAAATTCGCATTCAATTAAATTTTGCAAAATTCTTTGCGTGGTATGCACTCCTCACATGTCATAGCGAGCCGCATAAAGTTTTAATTTTTATATGTTTTGACAAGCGAGGTTACAAACATAATCCTCTTATTGAAAGCCTATATAACAATATTAGACCTATGCAATCGGTAATATCCCACACGTATACCCTTATTATGTACCTTAAATTCAGCACAACACAAATTTTGTTTTCGCGTTGAAAGCCTTGTTAATTTAGCAAAATTCCAGGATAAATACGTTTTCATCTGATTGTCATTGTGTATCGGGTCAAACAGATAAATAATGGCGAAGTACAACATTTATAGTCTGTGTGCAGACGTGGTGCACGTATACACTGTGTGTATGTAACGTTCAAATATAATTAATTCGCTTTCAACAATGTTATTAGATTGTATTTCAATTAAATATCGTAACCTGAGGTGAGGTGGATGATAAAATTATTATTTACAGAATTGACACATTTTATTAACAACATATTGTCATCTTCCTATACATCTCCTTCGGTAACGCTTCTTTTGTTGCTTAATGTGCTTTTGAAGACTTTTATACAAGAAAGTTCTTCGTTAATCACGTCGTTGGTTTGAAGGATCTTCTCTTTTGTGGTGTATTTATAATGAATGTAATTTTCATTATGAACGACAAAATTTATGTTACAACGTAAGAGATCTGTGCGCCGTTTCATTTTTTGAGATTAGCGGTTGAGGTAAAATGTGTTCTGAGAAATTCGAAATTCGGCTTTTGTCTAAAAATCTTGTTCAATTTGTGAGTAAATTTTATGACGAATCTACACATGGCTAAATAGTTGCCTACATTCGGGCACAAAATTACTATTATTTTGATGATTTGGAAAAAGAACGACCATACGTATGGTGATAAAATGTCTTAGTTTCCAGTAAAAAATTGTAATCTTTGCGATGTCACCTAAGCAGAGAAAACTTAATATTTCATGAAAATTGACACATACTTTGAGTTTTCTTGGTCTTAGGCTACATCACCACAAACATTTCAATTTTTCATTGAAACCTCACACATTTGAACACCAAACGATGGTCGTACTTTTTTCAAAAATAATAATTTTGTGCCCGAATGTAGGCAACAGTTTAGCCATGTATAGATTCGTCTTAAGAGGCACCGGCACTTTGCTGAAAAACATACATACGGGTGATTTTTAAATATTGGATTTTAGTTTACTTTTGATGATGTCTTTCCACCAGAATCCTTTTTCAAAAATGTACGACCGCAATTCCGACCACGAATGTGTCAGCTTTCAACAGAAATAGATTTGGTTGTACCAGTTTGACCAGCTCTAAGAACAATGAGCATTTCATGAAAGTTTCGTTAAACTGCTCACTTTTCTCAGAGCTGGTCAAACCACTACAACCAAAACTAATTTTGATTTAAAGCTAACACATTAGTGGTCGGAATTGCGGACGTACATTTATCAAAAAGGATTCTGATGAAAAGTTATCATCAAAAATGAAATACGAGGCACACAAATGTTGGCTACAATTTTAGCTAAGTACCGGTGACTCTTAAACGTAACTGTTGGCGAATTTGTGTCAATTGGCAACGATGGTAAGTTTTACAACCCTTCATTTTTAAAGCTTCATATGAATGATCATTCAAAATTGTTTGACTGGCTTACACATGGTCAAAAACAGCTAGAAAATCCAAAAGTCGTGTATACCGCCTTGGAAGTAAATAGTCAAAAAATGACTAAAAATGTGGAATTTTAGGGAAATTATTCCCTTAAAATAGGCCCTGTGTTAAGATACATTCGGCCAAGTTTCGCAAATTGCAATATGTTACTAAAATGGAACTCAAATTCGAGGGGAAAACTACATTGAAAAACGTTGTACCATGACGTTGTATGGAGCTGATTGTCAAGATGAGCCAATGACTTTGAATTTTTCGTAGGTACCCGCCAATGTCATATCACAAAAAAAAAATCGTCAAGAAATCGGTAAAGTGTGAAGAAATGCCAAGAAATCATCATTTCATCTTTGCGTTTTACCCCCCTCTGGCGATTTTTCTTAGCGTTTCTTCACATTTTGTCGATTAAAAAATCAACCAAAAATGAAGATGATTTTGTTCGATCCCATTGAATCTATCCGAGAGAACCTACCCTTAAAAAAGTGATTTTATGTTCGACCGTAGGGAAACTATCCTTTTACAAAATGTAACTGAAAACGTCATGTTCGATCCCATAGAATCTATCCTTTTACGAAAGGTAACGGATAGTATAGGCGTTATGTTGGATCCTAGAAAATTTATGCTTTTACGAAAGGTAAAGCAAAGGCATTATGTTCGATACTTAGAAGACTAACCTTTTACGAAATGTACATTAAAGGCAGAGTAGTCCTAGACATAGTGCCTCGAAAAATCGCTAAGTGTGAAGAAACGCCAGGAAAAAGCGACAGAGTGTGAAGAAACGTCAAAATGTGATTTGTGTACAAAAAATAGCGATTTGACTTTGGCGATACTTCACGGCTACATTTGAATTTACGTGTATTTGTATAGTGACTTTTCTGAGCACTGCACCTTGACTTTCTCATTCGCTACAAAAGCCTTTGAGCAACCATTAGGAAATAACTATTACAACCCTAGCGTTGCAAAATGTTTGTATGAAAGTCACCACAATATGAGCTGTGTGCAAAAAAGTTACCCGTTCGCGGCCTGTCGACAAATTCTCTTTGCCGGGCACACGGTTCTATCCGTTCTATCTATTACAATATGATGATGTCGAGTGCGGTCTAGACGATGTATTTTGTATCGGTCTAGACTAGACATGTTCAAAGAAATGCTTCAATCTTTGAAAATTATTCATCAGAGTCGTCAATTACTTTCAACTGGAATTATTGATATTTATTTCTCAAGTGATGATTGTCGCTGACTCTTGGAATATATGTCTGAATGTGGTGTTATTGATTTTGGATATGTTGTGGTGATTTGCTATTTGTTGATTGGAAAAAGGGAAAATATTCGTGTAAATACGAATAATGTGTATCGCAGACTGATTTATTGGATGAACACACAAAACGGAGTTACACAATTTCAGCGTAAATATCAATCAGTCAGTCGACTGGTCAAGTGGTTCATCAATAATAATTAAAGTGATTAACGCTTGAAGAAAATTGAATGAGAATTTCGCATAAAATCAAATAACTGCAGTGAACCGTGTGCGTTTTGTTAAATTTGTTAATAATCGATATTCACGGATGGGGCTGAACTACATCAACGAAAAGTAGTAGAATATTGTTTATGCCAAATAGCATAGTTTTTACCCTAATCACATCACCTTGAAACAATAATAAAATGATAAAATTGTGCATTACATGGTACACTGTCGTGACTTACCCTCTGTTTTTCTTCTCTATATTTCGTTTGGCGCTTTCACTACACCATTTCCTGGGAATGTATCGTTAATATGAAGTTTAATTGCGGATTGTTTGCTGTGTGTTAGCAGTTAGCATCAAGTTCTTTCCTTTGTTAGCTGATCGTAACATAATCCTAAACTTTTAAATGCAAAATTTACTATTTGGGAGTTTAATTTTGGGGATATTTGTACGCGAATATTGCAGATTTATGGATTTTGTTAGAAAATATCGCACTCTGTTCTGTAGGTTTGTGATGAATTTGTTTTTGTTGTTGTAATAGTAGATTATTGATTTAATGCTATTATTGATGATACAGTTCGAACCAGTTTCTACTTATTAGTAGTAGTAGTAGTATGGTACGAATAACCTACACATTTCCGAGTGTGTTCGAATTAAAAGCCCAGATTATACGAACTAATTTGACAATGGCAAAGTTTGATACAGACATGAACAATACATAGAGGTAAAGCCACATTCAACAAAATCGTTTCTCATCGGTAATAAAATTGAATATTGCAAAATCTCTATCGTATATCGAGCACATAAAGTTTTTGAATGACAAAAAAAATAGCTTACTCATATTTCACAAAATATTATATGGACAGAATGCATTAAATATGTTGATTTGAAACTGTAACGACAAACTTACATTTAGCGAAGATTATGAGTATGAAAAGAACATCAGAATACTCTACTTATCAACAGAAAAAAAATCTAATTGTCTCAACAAAGCAGTGTCAGGTGTTCTTTTTTGGCTTTGTACTGCGACCTAAATCATTATGGGCTGCTTCTGGGAAATTTAGAAATAAATTTGATTCATCTGTCCTTCAGCTGCTCCATTCATGAGCTGATCATAAGTCTTTATAAAGTGATAAAAGAGAGAAAAATGACCAGTTGCTTAACTGGTTTCGATGGGTGATACGTCAAAATTTGCATGTAAAAGTCCAGTTAAGGAACGAACCAGTTGAGGTAATTTAACTGAGCTCGATGGGTGAACACTCTTTTTGACATAATCTTTAACAATATATACAGTGTTAACGGGGAGACATTTCGGCTCAGTTAGACCTAAATGGCCTCGATGGCAACGTCAAAATAATGGACGATGCACATACAAAATTCATAATTCAAAAGTGCGAATTTAAATTTCCGATTGTAGTAAACTTTTTTTCCTTGAAAGCTGTTGACCAGACGCGTCGTTTAAGCCACATATTATATCGGTGGCCGAAAATCTCGGGGAGATACTGCCATAAAACTGTATGCTTGTTTTTAGCAAATTTATCCAAATTCTATTTTATTTCACGAAACCTGAACCGATTTCGCTAAACTTTTTTTTTGCTGAAAGCTATTGACAAGACACGTAGTTTGGCACCAATATGAGGTCATTGGCATAACGTCTCGGGTAGATATGACCAAAAAGTGTTTGTTTGTATTTGACTTTCCAAGATATTCGCAATAAATCTCAAATGATTTCTGTAAACTTGTTTCCCTGTAGAAACGAACGCTATAATTCCACAACTGCACGAAATGACACGAAATTAAATTTTTAGATCATTTTTGGTTCATTCTGCTTCGAAGTAAAGTGAAATCACCTCGAGCCAAACGTTGCCAAAATTATTTTTTTTTTTATAAGAACTGAAGAAAGCTCGATCAGGTTAGTTCCCTAGTAAAAATAAAAGTCTCAAAAGCTCGAAAAGAGACGTCTCACGTCTTACATTACAAAGGATTTGAGACTGTGAGACGTCTCTTTTCGAGCTTTTGAGACTTTTATTTTTACTCGGGTTGGGTGAGTGAATTAGGTGAAATCAGCTTACCAGTGGTGATAAGTGTCATCCTCGAATTTTGACTCGTCGAGGTTATCTCGAAAAATTTTGTAACAATTTTTTTAAACGGTTTTGAGCCAAAGCAACATTTTCTGGAGGGCAACAACCACCAATTAAAAAAAAAAAAGATCTGGCTATTAATGACCACCGAAAAATATCACTTTTATAGACACATTTCCCACAAATTTTGGGCTACCAACCTCATATTGGGCTTAAACTGCGCGTCTTGACCATAGCTTTCAGGGAAAAAAAGTTTACAGAAATCAGTTTACGATTTGTTGAAAATTTTTCCGAAAAGTCACAAACGAGTAACGCGATTTTACGACTTCTTCGATCACACGAGACACACTTCGCAGGCTAAAAATTCCAATTCTTGTTGGCATGAAAGCATATTATAAAATTTATAGACTGATTTGTTACCGCAAAACATAGCCAACACAGCTCACTTTATGCCTCAGAAATGACGAAATTTTTAACGCAACTGACCCTGGAGTTACCCTTATACGAAACAAGTATAAGCAGTGCTTATTAAGCACTTTTTTGTTTGTATGAGTAGATCACTGAATCAGCTGGAAATAGGTGAAGCTAATTCATGTCTAAATTTCACTGACGCAGTCGCTGTATGATAATGCCGTTACCTTTACTTTTTGATGTTAGTGGCTAAACAAATTGAGGACTATGTTACATTTAACTTACATATTCTTTTCCAAACATTGTGAACGAAAGTAAAATGTCACTCTCTCTCTCTCTCTCTTATTGCGTTTACTCCCTGCAATGTTGCCAATTAAATAATAAAACGATCACAATTTTACATCGATATAATTTATTGATTTTCATTTTGGGTTTTTGTTTTGTATGTTATCACAATTTTACTTAGTAAAATTCATTTACCTTTTTATACAAAATTTTCCATTTTCTTTATTTATTATATGAAGGGGGGGTGTTGTATTTTTTATAAAATTTATTTCTAAATTAATTAACAAGAGTCTATAATTTCAGTTATACATTTTTGGGTTAATTTCGAGATTGATTTTATATTTTATCTTTAGAGAATTCTGAACGGAAAACACAAATTTTGGAATTAAAATTAACAAAAAAAATCTTTTATTTCCAGAATTTTAATTAATTTCTTTTTTATCAACAAAGATATGTAACATTGTTTAACTATAGATTCCTTCCTTCCTTCCTTTCTTTCTCTCTTTCTTTATATTTATTCTTTTCTGCGATCCCTAAATTTTGATTCTTAATTTATGGTAAAATCAAAAATTTCTTAGCACAAAGTTTGATTATTAAATTTTCTTTAGTTGTTGTTTTAGTTTTCCATTATTTACATTCCTTAAACTATCTAATTTTACGCAGTTAATTAACTAATTTTTTTTCCATCGATCGTTCTTATCATTTGTTTAGAGTATACTTAAGTTTCTAAATGTCTGATCTTACAGTAAAAAAGATAAAACACAAATTCGAACACATTTCCTAAATTCTTTTTTTATTTAATGTGGGCTGCGTACATTCGACTGTTCGCATTTAATCAGTCAAGCAATTTACGCCATTTATTGATGCAGTAAATGTCAACCAAATTTAATTCTGAGCTTTCCTCAGCTGCTTTAACAACCGCTCCACTTTTTCAAATACAGTGCTCATACGTCTTACACGCAGTGTGACTATATGAGTGGACCAGCTGGTAGAACTAAATTTGATTGACATTAACTGTATAAATTCAGATATATTTCAGATAAATTTCTGAGTGCGTTAATTTTAGAATAGAGGACCGAAACTTCGACGAGTCATTTTTAATCGACCGGAAACATTATTCTAAGTTATATTACTCTAAGTGTAGTGAGCGATTTAAGGGGATGTTTGAGAAAACTCATTAGTCATTGAAATGCTGTGTGGAACAGCTCAACTTGTCGATTGATAATTTCACTTGGCCACAGGCACAAGGATTACACATGATAAAATTAACCATTTTGATCGTATGTTACGTAAAATAAGTAGGTCACGTCAGGCTACGTATTTCTTTAAAATTTCCAATTTTTTAGGGTTGCAAAGCCAAAGGCAGGGATGCAATCACAAAGCAAAGATGTATAAGGTTCCAAATAATTACTTAAGCTATATTACTTACTAACCAGCGCTGAAGTTTTAGGCTCGACTATGAAGGAATGACTCATTTTCTGTGGGTGCAATGAGTGGTTTTTTTTGCAAAGATGTTGCTGCTTTTTATAAGATCATGTAAATTTGGTTTGATAGCAGTCTACTAGGAATATTTTCTTTGTGATGATCTCAGTCATATTTTGTTAAAAGAAGGTTAGTTACGAAATAACAAAATTTGTCTAATTTTTACGATTACGATAAAGCTGTGAGGATTAGATTCCCTTGAGCGTTATCTAATTAACTGAGCTATAAGCTGTCTCATCCACAGCAATTTTTTAGACCCGTACGAAGTACTGGGGTCTTTTAGGTTTACGCATACGTTTGTAACACGTCGAATTGGACTCCCTGAGTAAGGGGAAACCTATTGTGGTTGTCCAGAGATGCCAAATCAGCAAGAAAAAAAATGTCCGTCTGTCCGTCCGTCCGTCTGTCTGTCTGCACGATAACTTGAGTAAAACGCATCCGATTTTGAAAATTCTTTTTTTTCCCGTTTGGTAATGTCAAAAGACAGGCTAAGTTCGAAGATGAGTGATTTTGGATCGACCCCTCCTGAGCTGGGGCCCAATAAGTGCTTTACGGTTTTTCGAAGATATCTCCGGACATTTAAACGCTATACTCGTAAATGATACATCGATGAAAGATATTTACAATACCGATCGACAAAAAAAAAGTTTATGGAAATCGGATGACCGACTTGTGAGTTTTTTATTTTTTTATTTATTAAACAGGGCATCTGTTCAATTGCTTAAACAGATATGCACGTAGGCCTCTTGTGGACCCATTGTGCCACCCATGTATCGTCATTATGCCAGAATACTACACTCCGTACTTTTCCCGGAATCTTCCCGAACTACATATGTAGCTTAGGACATCCTTGGGGTGTAGTGATTTAATAGTACCGATTCTAAGTGTAAAATTGCCAAGACATTTGTACCTGGACTGGATAAATGCTGGGCATTGGCATAGGTAGTGGTCGGCTGAATCAATGTGTGCTCCACATAGATCACATCCTGAGTCCAGTCGTTTTCCTATATTCGTAAGATGCTTGTTAAAATCAAAGTGACCCGTCATGACTCCTACATAAACTTTCAGCCTAGTTCTGCTAAGGTTAAGAAGAAACTTGGAGTGGTTCTTACGCAGTGTAACATTATTCTTCGATTGTTTGCATCCTTCTTGTTCATGCCAGTACTTAGTAGATTTCATGTATTTGTATCTGTTTATTTCGCGCTTAATAATTGATGGCGGAATTCCTATTAATGGTTCAGGGATAGGTTCGATAGCAGTTTGTGCCCCTTGTTTGGCCAGTTCATCTGCTTTTTCGTTACCTATAATGCCCGAGTGTCCTGGCACCCAAGTGATGTTAACTTGGTTATCAACCGAGATGTCATCTAGTGATTGCCAGCACTTCAGGGTCAGAGCCGAACTTATTTTGACTGATTTAAATGCTTTGATGGCTGCCTGACTGTCTGTGTAGATTGAAATCACTTCATTTACTGTTCTAAGCTTTAAGACTTCATGACAACATTTGAGTATACCCGCGATTTCAGCTAAATAAATGGAGCTATATTTACCTAGCGGAATGGACAATTCCACTCTCGGCGCTTCGCAGAAGACACCTGCTCCCGCTTGATCATTTATCAAAGAGCCATCTGTGTAAAATTGTATGCCATTTGTCAGTGGCAGTAGGCTATCCTTCCAGTGGGATCTTTCAGGTATATTTAGTGTGAATTTGCGTTCGAATTTGAACATTGGGTTAACGTAGTCCGTCTTCAAATGGATGACTGGAAGAAATTGCTTGGACCTGTACCAAATTGCTGAATGTCCAGCGTCTTTAAGTTTGGTATTAGAGTCCCTTTTGAGTCTACTAAGCACTGAAAGTGCCTCTGTTTCTATCAGAATGTGCAGAGGAGTAAGTTCGAGAATTACTTCTAAAGCTGCAGTGGGAGCAGAGTGCCATGCTCCAGTTATAGCTTTGCATGCCAATCGTTGAAATTTATTGAGCTTATCTATGACATTTTTAAGGCAACACTTGTGGTACCATAGAAAGGAACCGTAGAGTAGAATAGGTCTAACAACCGAAGTGTAGATCCAATAGAGTACTTTAGGAGAAAGGCCCCACGATTTGCCATATGCTTTCCTACATTGCCAAAGTGCTATGGTAGCCTTGTGAATGCGATAATCAATATTGGGTATCCAGCTTAATGAGCAGTCCAGAATGACCCCTAAGTATTTCACTTCGTCCACCAATGAGATCGGTATACCGTTAATGGTTGGTACTCTGATAGCTTCTATTTTTCTTATACTTTTCCGGAAGAGAACCATTTTAGTCTTACCAGGATTAACCTCGAGTTCATTTTCCAAGCACCACTTCGACACTTCGTTCAGAACTCCTTGAAGGATATCACAAAGAGTAGGTACGAACTTGCCTCTTAGGATCGTGGCTAAGTCATCGGAAAAACCTTCTGTTTGATATCCATGGCTATTAAGTGATTCAATTAGACCGTCAATTACCATGCACCATAAGAGAGGGGGGAGTACTCCACCTTGTGGACTGCCCTTGGTGACTACAATCGTTAGCTTTGTCTCACCGTAGCGAACAAAGACAAGTCTGCTTTTTAGCATAAAAAAGATCCAATCTGTGATACCTGGATCAATACCGAATTTACGACAAGCGTTCACGATCGCGAGGTACGTGATATAGTTAAAAGCACCAGCTATATCGATAAAACATCCCAGTGCGTATTCATTTGTAAGTAGCGCAGCTTCTACAGTAGTAAGTAGATTATGCAGTGCGTTTTCACAAGACTTGCCCAGCTGATAGGCATGTTGTTGCGGTTGTAATTTTTTTATACTTAGTGGTCCGTCCCTAATATAACGATCAATGAGTTTTTCCAAAATTTTCAAGAAGAATGATGTCAGACTAATAGGCCTGAAGTTATTCGCTTTGGAGTAATCAATGTTACCTGGCTTAGGTGTGAATGCTACTCTGGTTCCCCTCCACCTCTTGGGAACATATTTTAGGTGGAGACAAGCGGAATAGATTTGTCGTAATCTGTTAACGAAAAGATGAATGGACTTTTGTATTAGAGCAGGAAAAATTCCATCTTCGCCTGGTGACTTGAACGGTGCAAATGTGTTTACTGCCCAAGTTAACCTGTCATTTGTAATTGTTTCTTGAATTAGTTTATCATTAGGAATGGCTGTTCCTAGAGGAACGTCCGGCAGAGGTTCTTCACCTTCGATGATTCTGCTGCCTGGGAAGTGCGAGGCTACAAGATGCCTGTACGTTTCGTCTAGAGTATCAGTATAATTACCTGATTGGAGTTGTAGAGATCCTACTAATTGGACTGGGTCCTTTGATAGAATTTTGAACATTTTGGCCGAGTCTCTAAGGTTATCAATAGCCGTACATTGTACTTTCCAGCCAACTCGTTCTTTCTTTTTCAGAGCCATTTTGTATTCTCGTTGAATCTTATAGAAATCGTCCCAGGTGACCTTGCTAAAAGGCGATTTTGCTGCGTTAAAGGCGCGACGAAGTTTTGACCTCAATGCTTTGTCTTCTGATGTATAATAAGGTAGTGAATGACCTGCTTTGTGTTTGTGAAGAGGGCATGCATTTTCATATGAATCAACGATTTCAACGTGAACTTTTTCCACTTCTCTTTCTACATCGTCAGTTCTAAGTAAAACTAGATTGGTAGGTTCCGGGCTAAGTTTACTCTGCAGAGTGTGAGTAAAAGTATTCCAGTTGGTCGCCGCTGGATTTCTGAAGAGAAGTGGTGGCTGCGTATCAAGATCTAGGTCAAACCGGATGCATTTGTGATCCGAAGTTAGAATTTCGTCAGTGACTTTCCATCCCGTGATATACGAGAACAGGTCGGGCGACGATAATGTCACGTCTAGAACTTCTGATCTGTTTTTAATTACGAATGTTGGTTTACATCCTACATTATTGATCATTAAGTCTGAGGAAAGAATGAATTCCAGGAGACTTTTGCCTCTTTCATTAATGTCCTTGCTTCCCCAGGCATGATGATGAGCATTAGCATCGATACTACTTATTAGGGGAATTGCATTCGATTTGCAGTAGTTGATCAAGTTCATATATTCTTCTGTAGGTGGCTTTTCTATGGAATCATATGGAAAGTATGCAGAGCTAATCAGTAATTCAATGTCATTGCCAAATTTTTTAGCTCTTAGACGAGCTACACTTAAATCTCTGGTACACAGATGGTACAGCGGTTGTATTGTCCAGTCTTTTGAGATGTAAATACAAGCTCTAGGGGAGCCTTTACCTACTGCATGGACGACATTGCCTCTTCTCCTATTAAGTCCCTGGATTTTTCCTGATCTAAAGGAAGGTTCTTGCAGAAGGGCAATGAATGATACTTTCTTGTTGATAATCCTATTTAAGTCGGCGGTGGGTGTGGCGGACTTGTGTAAGTTAATTTGGTAAAATTCTAATTTTTTATTTCGTTGCGGCATGGTAGGTTTGTAAAGGGTTGTTTTGATGGTTTATTCAGAAGAACAACTTTACCTTTGAGAAGGAATTCTGAGACAGTGTTTGTCCTCGTTGTCTTTACCAGCAGGCAGAAAAATTCTTATCCTTGATGCCTTGATTTTCTTAAATTTTACTTCAATAATGAAAGACTCATAATAAGCTCGATAATAAGTATGCTGCCATTTATTGACTTGTGAGTTAGATCCCTTGGTGTGAAACAGGCACAGGGCGGCAAGCAGTTTTTGCTTGTAGGTCGGCCAAATTTGAACATATTTCGTTCGTTTTAGCTTTACTAGATAGGTATTGACCGTACCAATCAGGGAAAAAAAAGTTTATGAAATTATGTTCTCCGGAGCGTGAGCTAGGTCTCTTGGAGTGAGCTCTTATCTGGCTACTCGGCCGTACAGTGAACGTGGAGTATTTTGTCAATATCTCGAGTAAATTTTGACCGAATTTCATGATTTTTTTTTTGTTTGAAAGGTATTAACAAATGTAAAGCGTCTGTACTATTTTCGGTCTCCTAACAAAATGGCTGCCGGCGGCCATATTGGATTTTAGTAAAACGATATAAAGTGGGAAAAATGATGCTTAGAGAGTTTCTGTTAACATGGAAATAATGTGTTAAGTGTGAGGAGTTTCAGGGATTCCATATATGGACATCTATATATACCTATATACAGCTATATTGAGCTATATACAGGCATATAGAGCTATATAATAGCATATTCCTCTGTGAAATGTTTATTTACAGTGAAATATAGGTAAATATAGCGGTATATAGCTGTTTAAATAGGAATTTATGAAATTTGACTTCGTACGGGGCTGTCTATATTGCCTCCGGCAATTTAATTGTATATGATAACAAGGCAAAGAGTGGATAATGTAAGTGATTTAAAAGGAAGAATAGTTTTTCAGCAGAGAAGAAAATGAAGTAAGAGAAATGAAGAGTTTCACATTAAAGGCTTTTGATACGAATAGGTGTTTCGTACGGGTCGGCGTTAGCTATGTTTTTTCACTCAGATTAAAAATAGTTTTTTGTTCACCGAGCTTAGCCGATTTATACAGTCACAGCTGCTAAAATACCTTGGGTCTCGTGCTCACCTCAGGATAAACGACCCCATTGAAATACAATTTCCAACTTTTTTTCCAACAAATAACTATTCTGAATCTGAGGGCAAAAGGTTGGAAATCGCATTTCGATGGTGTAGTTTATCCTGAGGTGAACACGTGACCCCAAGGTCTTGTACCAGCTGTAACTGTATAAATCGGTAAATCAGACAACACTTGATAAAAGAACAGCTGTTGCAAATTCTGCACTCCAGTGTTTACCCAGTGTATTTTCACGCCTGCCTGCGTCATAAAAAATTATTTTTTAAATAAGTAAGAGTTAGGAAACGTAATTGTTATTGCAATGGGATGGGATGATTGCTTACATAAAATTATGTTAAAGAAAAAGAAATTAAGAAAAGTGTTTGAATTTGTGTTTAACCTCGTACAGTGAAGTTTTATGGGTTTTCGTGTAATTTTATTCTTATAAGAATTCACAATGTTTCATTTTTTTTCTCTTCAAGTTGACGGGTTCTACAACCATCCACATTAAAGCATTTTAAATATTCTATATTATATATAAACGTTACCACTTATGCGAAAGTTCAAACTTTACTTTATATTGTTAAATTCAACTTTTATTGTTTTCCTATGGTTTCCGGAAGAATGGTTCAAATATTCCTGAAAGAAAATTTATTTTAATTTTTGGGTATATTTTTTGGTGGCTTATTAATGTTTGATGAGTTTCTGGAAATAAGACACTCAATGCGTCGTACTTTATTATCTTTTCCAGAAATTTTATATCGCTATATTACGCATGGAGTGTGCTCTTTCTTTCTACTCTCTCTCTCTCTCTTCGTTGTTGTTTACGTTACAATGGAGCTTTAAGCTTCAATTTAGACTAAAGGCCGATTCGCAGTTACTTCTTTTTCGTCGCAGTTTTCAAGATAACGATGAAAGCTGTTCTCTCTTTCCATTGTTATAGCGTAAACGGTGAGCAAACGGAGTGTACTTATAACAGCGAAATACCAATAGAGACTACATTTATTTGATAAACTTTCTTCGCGAAATATTTAAGTTGTGAACTAAAGTCGGTCTGTAAACACTAGGGTGGGTCATATTTTCATTTTGTTTTTATTTTAAAAGGCCTGGCCCCAGGCTGTACTCAGAATTGACCAAGGAATCCAAAACTGATTTTTGATTTTTGGGGTAGTAGCATGAAATTGCTCACAATGTTGACAGATATCTCGGGCAGTTGGGAACAGAAGACATTGCTGCTAACTGTAGTGAATAGCTGAGGAGTCCAGCTATGAAATACCATAAGAACGTTGTTGTTCTTCGCCTTCACTCGGGCAGGGTAACTCTGTCAGTGTTCCCAACTAAGACTTTTCAACCAAAAATTTCAACTGTATTTGCAAACAAAATCGGCAAATGACGACATAATGCATCGTGTGAGGTATGTCTGAACAGGTAATCTCATAGAGAATCCATTGCAGAGAAGTTTTATGACTACAAGTTGAAAAAACTCATAGGAGCTTTGTTTTTGAAGCCAAAAGTTGGCAATTTTTTGTTAGAATGAAAAAGTTAAATGAACAAAAATCGACGAATTTACGTTTATTTGCTCAGAAAATTGTTATTTAGGGTGAATAGGTATAAAACTATCAATTTCACCAGATTAGAACCTTTTTTGTTCTGTTCCCAACTGCCCGAGATATCTGTCAACATTGTGTGCAATTTCATACTACTACCCCAAAAATCAAAAATCAGCCTAGAGGCAAGGGAAAAATGAATTTTTAAATTTTTTTTTTGCTGTTTCGGATTCCTTGGTCAATTCTGAGTACAGCCTGGGGCCCCAGGCCTTTTAAAATAAAAACAAAATGAAAATACGATCCACCCTAGTAAACACAGATTAAATATCATAAGACCGAAATTGGAAGTTTTGCACAAAGGATGTAAAAATTGACAACCATAGATGACACCGTGACGCCACATCGTGTGCGTAAAACATCATTTTAGTTTCGAGCAAACTCAACATTTCAACCTATGAGTTCATTAACGTGTTACTGACGGCAAGCATTTGACCAGATAGTATTATTAGTATTATTAACGGATCTATTACATCAAAGTATTTTTAATCGGTTGATTTCAAATCTTGTACTTCAATTTTTTTTAAATGAATTTTTCTATATAAAAAACCACATTAGACAGAGTTTGTCATTATTTTTGTCGTCGTTATCGATAACAGATGAATAGTCGTATGGGACAGGTTAAAATAAGAACTCACTTCGCATGTGTTAACGTTATCAGTCCGTCTAAAAAACTTTACTTTTGTAGTTTCTGTGGTGAGTTTTCTACATGGAAAATGGAATGAGGAACACATCAGCTAAATTTGTAGTACAATCAGATCCATACAACTTACGCCAATGTTGAAAGCGTTGCGTAAGTTGTACCTAGACATCTGAAACCATACTTTCAATAATTTTGCAATTCTCCCACCTGTTCTATCAAAATTTTAAGTACGATCCGATGTCTGAATCCCATATTTTTCGCACTTTTTTCTTCGTCCAACACCTCCCACGTTCACATATTTCGCGTGAATAATTGTCGTAAGATGTGATTGAAGAAATTAGTTAATTCTCGATTAAGGGAATGAGAGGCGATATTTTTTTAACGGATTACTTATTGATTGCCTCATAAGGAGAAAAAAAATCCTTTTCTAAAATCTCAACACAATAAGGATAATTGCACCATCAAACTAATGCCTCTACAGATAAGTTAATCCACAAAATTTCCATTTTATTCAAACGACCAAACATTGATTGATTGAACATCATTTCCAAAATATTCCTGGAAAGTGCTTCCGATTGACAATCTTAAAGCATACATGGTCCAAATGTTTTGCATGCCATCGATACATATATACGCGGTATACCATTGTGTTTGTGTACATGTAAATGGGAATGAGCAAGTGAACGAAGTGGTTTTAATCTGGAAACGTCAGTACGATCGATTTCGTGTCAGGTTTATAATGTACGCTTCAATGAGTAATGAGACTAACATTTTGTGGTAAATAAAATTCGAATGGAAAAGTAGTTTTGAAGGGTGGTGGATGGAGAGATTTTTTTTTGGTAACAGACTGGGCTTGTACGTATCAGTCAGTCAATGACTCTACCACCATTTAGTGCTTTGTAATGGTAGCTTTTCCGAATTTGGCGTGGCACACTGAAATTTTACATTGGTTAAAGCTCGCTAAAGCTATTTAAAATTGATAACAAGACTCACGCACGATTGATACCTTAACTGAAGAATCTAAGGCCCAATCTAATTCGAATCTAATTCGCATCTTAAATTTCTATTAGAAATTCAAACTGAGTACTGAGCACTATCGAATGAATTGCATGTCAACGTATATCCCACATTCATTCAATTAAAAAATGGCTGTTGCTCACCTTACATTGTTGTATTCTCTTCAACCTCCAGTTCTGTCTCTTCTGGCAGTGTATAAACTCCGGTCAGTATATTCGAGCCGATGCATTGTTGAATTGGCTGCAGCTGGGGTAAATTGTCCAACATCTCCGGTAAAATCGACTGATCGCTCATCGTAACAATGGGAACTAGTTCATGTCCCAACGCATGATTGCTACAATCTTTCAGCACATGAAGTTGGCTGATATCAGGATCTTGGCCGAATATCAGAGACGTTGGTGTTCCTAGAGTGATTTAGAGTTAAGCGAATGTTAACTGATTAGTCCGGCTAAAGAACTCACCAGAAATCAACGTCTCCTCAGTCGGGTTTCGTTGATATAAATTTGTGTTCTTTTCGTACCGTCAGGAAGCTAAATAGTCTCGTTCTTCGTTGGACATTGGTCGCTTTTTAATTTCGACAACATGTTTCACTCGATGGACAATTTCTTCGTGCAAGACATTAAAGCACATTGCTGTCAATGCCATTCCGGACATAATGTACACCGAACAGAACCATGTCGTTGTCGTCGATTCCTTTTTCAATCCAGGAACAAGATCACCAAATCCAATCGTCGATAAGCTCATAAAGCAAAAGTAAATTCCGTCCAGAAACGGCCAACCTTCCAGTCGACATAGAGCAATTGCGCCGAGCACAATGTATATTACCATCATGGAGAAGCATAACAAGATCGGTGCTAGTAGACTTAGACCGTGCATCGATGTCCTAGATTCTGATATGCTGAGTGAATCAACTTCGGACAGTTGGAATTGCTTGTCCGGTGAATGTAAATTGTTATGAAGCGATCCCGATCGAACGTAATATGGTTCCTGTAATGCTAGCTGTTGTGCCTTCAGTTCCTCCTGTTGGCGTTTCTTTTTCATTCGACGTTCCTTTTCGGCCATTCGTTTCTCGTCGTAGCAACAGTATCCGCAATTCGAGCATAAGCAGCAACACAGGGCTCTAAGATTGGTAAAAAAAATTATTTTTTGTCTCCATTGACGTAAGCAATTGAAGCTACAAGGGAAAACTAAATCGAGAAAAGCTTAGAGGTTGAGAAAAATAGTTAAGAGTTACAGTAGTGGATGCTGCCGTTCAGCTGGACTATTTGCAATGTATTGACTTAAAACGAGCCTCAACCACGTATTTGCATTCGAACTAAATCAAATGTGCAAAACCGAACGTATTTACACTTTCCAAATTGAAATGGTCATTTATCGTGCTGCTGCTGGCGTTAGATTTTATTCATAAAATAAATAACCGATTTTATCATGCGGAATTTGCATTCGTTAATTTGAAGGAAAAATTTATGTGACCACTTTATTGAACCGCGCCATATCGTCAATATTACGGTCAAATGTTTACTTTACCCATAATTACCAATAAATTTACTGTCGACACGATAATTAAAACAAACAGACCCATTATACTCTCCGTTATAATGTTATTCCGCTGAAGTGCAGCTGAAAATAGAGTTAGTTCACTCACTTCGAAAATACACCTCTTGCAACACGTGCTAGCACTCCTCCCGTACTCGACAAATACACCAGCGTTAATGGAATACCCAAAATTGCGTACGCTAATGTAACGATTCGTCCCAACGTTGTACGTGGAGCTATGTTACCATGACCTGAAAGAGGCAAGAAAGAAAAAAATCGTTTTAATTAAGTCTGAATGGAGGTGACTTATCCTAGCTCAAAACACTATAGATTCCTGTAAACCAAATATATTTCCGAGTAATTATTTGAAATGGTATGTGGTCGGCATATCCAGTTCTTATAGTAAGATATTCAGCCACTGTTTCGGTCTGAGAGAAAATCGAAAACGTCTTTCGTTTTCCATTAAAATACAGTTCAAAAATATCAGGACATGGCTACAGAGATACTGGTACAACGCTCCATTAACACTATACAATTTTGCACACGAACAACTCTAGCGAATCATAGTTTAAATGAATTTCAACTCCTCATTAAACTTTCTAACTCGTGGCCCGTAAACAATTTCAAGTTCACAACCCCTGCTCTTGTTCTTATATCCACTTTCAATTTCTGCCGGCTTAGGCCAAAACACCGTTATTGTTTGTGTCTTTTGCAGGGCTTTGAAGTTCTTTGAATCAAAGACACAAATGCAATTTGATGTTTTGGCTTAATACAGCAGTACAGCAGTTATGTCTGTCGCATAAAACATTGAATAAGCTATCGAGCGAGACACACATCACTTGCGTGTTAAACCAATACAACGTGTCACATTTGCTTGGAAAGCCTTGAACTTCCATTGTATTCCCCGGAAATCTCCTATTTTTCCAATGGAATCGAAAAGAGCTCCAAGCTTTCGAAAGTTCTTCAAACCTCCCATATGTTTAATGTGATACATAGCAATAGTACATTGGTGTTGTTTCACGCATTAGATATGAGAATCCGAATACGAACCGAAGGCGAGCACCAGTGTCAAAAATCCCCACCTCATTTCAGTACTAGAGCCGAAACGAATTTCGCTTTCACACTAGTGTCAAAACTTACTTTCCGTTATTGGTGTGATTTTGCATTGTCTTTTAGTGCAGGATATATGAATCCCATAACCCATACTCATAACCAGCACATTTAGTTATCCTGCATGATAGTGTACTAAAAGTAAATTGGAAATGTGTGGTGAACAACCGACAAGAAATAGCAATGACGGGAAATAAATTGGTTAGAAGTGTTTGTTAGGCAATACGGTTTTGGCTTGCCTCACTTTCTTAAGCAGTATTTCCCACGGAAATATACTTTAATCTGAAGAACCATCTCTTGTAAGTATCCCATCAAAATCGGAATAAAATGGGTTATCAAAATGAACGAACGGTAATATTACATGAAACAAGCAAATTACCGTGTTCCGGTTTATGTGCTTTAACTTACACTACACCTACTATACATACATGCATACTCGAAATTGTTGTGACGATCGTGGGTGGCATGAGGACAGGCAGAGGAAAGGTAATGTTAAATCCAGTTTTAGGTAAAGAAACACGCAAACTAATTTATCACTATGTACAATCATGAAAATGAAAATGAGCAAGTTACGGGGCTGTGTATTAGTGAAATGTTTCCAGTTTATAGTCTCATATAGAAGAGGAAACTCGTGCCAAGAAAAACTTTAATTAGTGGATAATGTATTGGCTTAATGTAATCAGATGAGTTTAAAGGGCGTTAATTCAATTATGCAAAAGTTTTATTTATTATGCGCGCTGCTTATTAACTGAGTATATATATTTTGAAAATAATGAAAATTGACGAGAGCTGAAATGTTTTTCTTGTAAATAAAGTGTTTTCATTGTAGCTGAAGGCTTCACGAGGAAGCATGTGACTGAAACAGGGACACGTATCCAATTATGGCACACTTTTGTTCGATTTTCTTTTGTTTAATAACTTTGATTCAATGGTCACGTTCGTCGTAACGCAGTTATCGGTTCATTAAAGGTATTGCCAATCGTGTGTAGTTAGAAATGTATTGAGTTTGAACATCTCCAATGGATTGAGTTTATTGTGTTACATAGTAGTACAGAGTAAACATAGTACTCACTTACGATCATCATTTTGCCGACGGATCTCTGACCACCTTTCTATTGAGAACGATAAATGAAATTCTAAGTTAATATCTGCATATTGAAACGAGACAGTATAGTATTGGCTTGGACAGTATATAGGTCCCTTCGCTAGCTGTCAACTCTGTGACACTTGGTATTTTAAAAATTTTCATCAAGTTAGATTTCTTTGAAAAAAAGGAAGTCTTCCAAAAAGGGAACTGCTCCGCTAAGTGCACGATATTTACAATGTCAAAAGGCTCCATGTTTTCAAACATGTGTGCATGTACGTGCTAGGACCATGAGCAAAGCATAATGCAACAACTGGAACGATGCGTCGGTATAGTTTTAAACTTTAAAGTCGATGGAGAGCCACTTGAAAATTTGACTGACACTACCTTTGTAATCAACACAGAGATGTCGTAATCTGTTCGTTCAAAATTTAGTGAAAATGCATTCACATGCTCCGGGAACGAAAAAAAACACGGAGATTTGGAATAATTCATATGATTTCGTCTCTCTGTGAAATTGATTATGTGCAACAAGTAAAATCAATCGTCCCAAACAGATACACAAAAAAAATGAAGATTTGCAACAAAGCAGGGTCTATTTTTGGAATTTTTTTCCCCAAAATTTCCAAAAAAATGGCAAAAAACTGCGAACGTCCAAGAACCAATTTTTTCCATCATTTCGAACGGTTTTGGCAACTCCAGTCTTGCGTTTTAGCTGACTCTCAATTATTTTGTTTGATTCTTGACACTATCAGCTTTTCCACTACGGATAATCAACTTTGTTGTTTATTATCTTAAAACGTTACCGGACATTTTCTTCTTAAGGACCCAATCACATAAACGGCTATTCAAAAGTTATAGATGAGCTTTGGCCAATGTTGCTTTATATCTCAAAACGTACAGTAAAACTAAAGCAGTTACAGGAAACGTTACCTTAAAAAGACGTAGCAAATTCAATCATAATGAAGCGATACGCTTGCTGTTTAAGACAGATTGATAACCTCTTTATAAGGGGTAAGTGTGATTATTAAATCTGCAACTGTTAATAGTATATTACTATACCAGTGATATAATTTGATATCTCGTATCCAGATGAGTAAAAGTATCCGAGGGCTTCAGCCCGAGGTACTTTTACTCATCGTGATACGAGATATCAAATTATTTCACGTGTAAAGTATAACGTTTTACTTTACGAGCGAGGGAAAAGGTTTTCACTAGTGAGGAAATAGCCACTTTACCTCACTAGTAAAGTAAAAGTATTTTATAGCGGTTAATGGAAAATATCTTAATGTTAAAGGTATGTGCGTGAAACTGTCTTTTAAAAGGACAACACAACACTGTCGCAGGCTTTCGCCCAACTGACTGAATGACATTTACAAACGAGACTCACAAACATGTAATATAATACATTATCGGTACCAAATCCTAGACGCAGACCAAATAACCGATTCAATAAAACAACAATCTGATGAATAGAAACACATGGTATTACGGTTGAACTTCGAACCCACGCCTGACAATACAATAATTCAATGTGAAGTTTCGACCTATACACTGCGCTATTGAGTTGCGTATTTGTTACGCCTTATCTCATTGTTATATTGTCCTCTGAGCTACCAGAAAATTTCCAATGTTTCAAGTTCATTGTTAAGAGTGATATCGCGAAATCTTTGAACAACTTTGGGACAAGAGGTCACGGATATTATTGACTTATGGCTCATTCGATTCGTTGAACTTTTGCGAGTAAAACGTAGCACTACGTTTGGTGTCATATATTTTGTTGTCGACGCTCGAGGTCATGAAGTAAGGGTCTGCCAAAAGGGGCCCAAAATCGTTTTCTCGCGATTCACCATACATTCCATGTCTTGGACTTATGTCACTGCAGCCGGTCAGGGACTTGGGACAATCACCCATTTTTTTACCTAAAATGATTGATATCACCAACAGGTCAACAGGTATACTTAAAATGTGAGTCTCTTCAAGGCTTACAAGGCTGGCTAAAAATGTTTTTTCCCAAAATTGTTTTAATCGACTAATCACGAGAAAACGATTTTCGAGTCCTTTTGGCAGGCCCTTACTTCATGACCTCGAGCGTCGACAACAAAATAAAGTTCACCAAACGTGGTACTACGTTTTACTCGCAAAAGTTCTACGAATCGAATGAGCTATAAGTCAATAATATCTGTGACCCCTTGTCCCAAAGTGTATGATTTTGTTCGATGTTTTGGCGATATAACTCTTAACGGTAAATAAAATAGTGATCGTGATCGAACGTTCCAGGAACAAATACGTCAAAAAGCTAAACTTAACTGCTACCACGTTATATGGTAGGTAGAGGCACGGTTCGAGAGGTGCACAAGATAATCTATTATGCCATCGTATCAATTTCATATCGTTCACTTTTTTCCAATTTCCTCCTCTGCAGAAAATATGGGAAATCAGATAGTTTATTTTTGGAAAACAACATAAATATACGACGCCCGCCCTCTCACATAACGACGATCCACGTATATTTGAAATAAATCGAAGTTAGAATATTTGAATATTTCTTCGCTTCTAACAACTTTATGCCGAACTTCTTGGTGTAACACCTCCCTGATATATATAATACAATATTATGTATGTAGCGCGCTACAATGGTGGCTTATGAAAGGGAACGAAAGCAAAATCCATAGAAATTACAAATTCAATGTTAAGTGATTTGTTTAGAATTGTTCGGGATATATTGGAAATTTGTATAAATCTAAAAATTCTTCAAGCAATTTCCATGCAAAATCTAAAGTTGCTTCGTTGGCAAACTAAGAGTGAGAGGGATGAGGCAGGGTGGGAGTTAGAAGAGAGAAAGTTTTCTACTTTCGTCTTCAAATTTTCTTCTTTTTATTTGTATTTATAAACCAGGATAATGCGATGCACGGCACATAATGTTCAGTTCAAGGAAGAAGACGTGAAAAAAAAATTGTGATCATCATGTGTACATGACGAAAACCTTTCGGTATTGAATTGTTCAAACTTACACATAGAAATTGATGTTTTAAGCTCAGGGACTGACGAAAAAAGTTTCGTTTTTTTTCGAACTGGAAACAGAAAGAAAAAGCTGACGACTCTTCCTTGAATTTATTACATTTTACCCTTTTTATTTGCATATTCGACCCTTTTCTCTTTTTGTTTCCAATGTTTTCCGTTTTTTTTTTCTTCCTACCTTATGCGGGGAGTACTTTACTACCGGTTTCGTTACATAATACACGGAAACCGGCTAGAGCACCAGGTAACATAAAATTGATTTGAGTTATTAAATCGCATTAGATTATTCATGACGAACCTAGTGGTATTGAAACATTTGACTTACAGTCAATTTGTGGGTATCCTACTTTGTGTACGGGTTGTGTATCAATATTAAGTGGAGCACATTTGTTGTATGAAATGGAGGGGAATTACGTTCGGTTTTTTTTTTTGGGTTGTTCGTTCAGTATATTAATTGGGTGCAATCAAAACATTTTAATGACGGGATACATTTTAACCTCGCATGCATCATTTATGTTCAGAGGTGGCAGTGGTTTCAAAGTCAGACGGAAAAGAGAAATGGCTTGTGAAATTCGCTGAAGTAAATTTTTAAGGGATTTTACAAGGTCACTAAATAAAACAATGAGTGAACGGAGTTAAGTGCGGAATAAGCTCAATGCACGAAACGCCCTTCACTCCGTTTGCTGCTATCTCTTTTCTCTTTCCGTTGCTAGCTGCGTGCGAAGTGAGAATTAAGATTTAAGCTGGGGTTGTACTTACTTAAAGCATTTGGAAAATGGTTTAACCGTTTATGTGACAGTTAAGTAAAAGCAGATGAATTAAAACAATACTCTCAGCAATACTCTAGCAAACAAACTCTCAGCTCTATGTGTCAAATCAACACCTTATTTCTTTGTATTCTGCAAATACTATTCTACATTTTGACTGACTACGCTGTAATTTACATGTAAATTGCAAAGGTTACTGACCATTTCGCCAGCTTAATAAAAGTAGTTTATTTGCGATCGATTAAAATGATTTTTTCTGTTAGAACTGTCAATTTTTCCTTTGTTTACTATTACTTAACAGCTGTCACGAAAACGGGGTGTCATTTCCATAAACAGAGTGAATGCATTCCTGCTTGTATTATAAGGATTTTTATTGCCTGAGACGATAAACGCGAATCTGAACTATGATTACCAACCACATTCACAAGGCAATAGATAAATGCCGTAGCTGCCACTGTTTAAAATGTTTTATAGAATTTTGTTTTCCATTCAATATTTGGCCTCTGTAAATTTTCTTTTTTTTTATTCTTTTATCATTCGTGTTTAGATTCGTGCATAAATTTTACGTTTTGATTTATTATTTACAAATCCTTAAGTACACATACGCGCATGGTATTTTTTTACTCGTCGGCTCACGTTCGCGGACAAAGTTTACTGGATGATTGAAATTTTAAACAGGACAATATTTCTGCTGGAATATTTTCCATTTATGTTTTTGTTTCGCCGCTAAACAAATATGGCAACAGTCGAGAGGCAACGGTAGATTTATTTTTCAAATTTATTTTTGCTAAGTACAGAAACGACTGTAAAAATGACTATACCTCTCCGTTGCTGTTGATTTCAACTTTTTTTTTTCCTCGTCTGTGTGTGGATTTTTCCGCTGTTTTTTCGTTTTGTTTTGTTTTATCCAAACAAAATGTTGTAAAAGCAAATAAGGAATGTTTTGTATTTGCATTTTTATTCGAATGCTATAACTGGGAAAAGCGTCGTGCATCATGGCAATCATCATCATCATCATACGTTCGCTCATAAAATCGTATTGTTTAAGCGTAAAAATGAATAACAAAAAAAAATATTTTTCAGCTATTCATACACACACGTAGCAGAGAGGGTTAGCCAGGGAAAATTTATGTACTTTTAGATGTAATCCAACAACAAGCAAATGAGATATATGAACCAACGAATACAATGTATGACTATGTACCTCTTGGTGTATTCGGTCGAAAAATTGTTACGTATTATTATTCCAAGCATCATTTTTACACCGTTCAACCTCCAGCCTCATGGTTCACCCATTCATAACACAGTAATAATGTGCCACATGAACGTAGTGAGGAAAAAAAAAGCGCAAACGAAGTAGATGATTTTCTGTGTGTTCATTTTTGTTATTCAGTTGAAATAAATTTTGTGTCGTTTTTTTCGGCAAGTACTCTTTCGGTTAGTAAGTTAATTTTTCTATTTAAATTTCTTCGTCTGAAAACCTCAGTATTTGTTGATTACATATTCCGGGATAATGCGAAGGGTAGACGACTCAAGAGAATCGTGGCGCAAGGTAGATTGAAACACGAATTCATGTGGGAAATACTGGATCAATTCAGGGAATCACAAAAATCAATTGAAAAATACTGAAGTCCGAGAATCATTTGAAAAATCTCAAGTCTTGTTGGTACTGTTCATCATTTGTTAGATATATCTTCGCCATTTTTTCACGCAAAGGTGACAGACAGATTCGACTTTGGAGTGTTCAAAGTATTGTCGAAATGTGTTTCTGCTGAACTTTTGTCTGAGTGACGACATCAGACATCATCCTTGGAATCTTCGGAAATCATCGAAATCTCATACCACATCCGGAAAATACCAGAATGATTCTGAAATCAAGAAAATCTATGAGGTACAGAATCATGTCACAAGGTTTTCCATAGTCATTTAACCCTCAGGTGTATAAATGACGACCTAGATTTAGTCGTACAAAATTATACGCATAAAAATCTAGTTCATCAATTGTTAATCAACGTATGTTGTAATCATCACAAGAATAGTTTAATGCAGAAAGGGGATATGTGTCGCGTTAGTGAATTATTAGTGAACAAAAAAAAAGATTTCATTAATTTAGCTCAGTATCGAAAAGGCTGACGATATTTTTGTTGTTCTTATCGTCGGCCTATTTGTAGCGATGCTAAATGAATGCAATTTCATTTATCTTATAATTCGTTAAGAGATTGTGACAGTCTTCACTTTTCATCGATTCCTATTGCATCAGCAGTAGAGCCACTGAAGCAAGTACAAAACCGATTACTTATCGACAATGCGAAACAATTTTCAGCCTAATAAAGTTGACTTGTTGAAGAGGTAAAGAAGATTGAATGAGTGAAGGAAGTAATGAAAACTTTGAAAACACAATAGAACTCAAGTGGAGCCGAAAATAATCTCATTTTCTACAATTTCCATTCAGTAAAAGAGGAAACAAACTTCAAATACAACTCTTCTTAGCTAAGCTAACGAATTACAAAACAATATAAAGACAATGGGTCATTAGCATGTCCATTAGTCGTTTAAGAATTTGACACAGGCTCAAAAGAGTGAAATAATTTCATCTTAGCAGGGACCTGGGACCATCAATGAAGAATTTCAATATACCTACAATTGTTGACACAACCTAACGCTCTGTCCACACTTCTCTTGTGTGGACACTATAAGAAATAAATTTGCTGACCAGAATGATACATCCCTTTGAACACTTTCTACTCCCTCTCTATCTCTCTCTCTCTCTCTATTCTTTCCACTCCATTGTTTTGTCATTAAAGTGCAAACAAATAATTTATGTCCTTTCAAGTCTAAAGTGTTTTGTACCTCTACCTACCTCCAATTTTTCATTTTAAAAGAAAGAAAAAAAGAGATTGCCTCAGTTCATTTTCAACGAAAACACAAAATACCTTTTACCCGTGAAACAAGCATTTCCTCCTTATCAACTGAGGTGTGTTGTGTGTCACAGAATTTATGCTCTCAATTACTTTAACAACTTCCTCCATTTATTTATTTATTGCAAAACTACAAAGCAATTTTCCATTTTCGAAAGTAGATCGATGAAAGAGCTAGCAAATGGCTTCCATAAGTTAAAATAATTTTCTCTTGGCGTTTTTTTTTCTTCTTCTCTACGTCTCTTTGCTACCCCATTCAATGGTACCCAGCGAACAATAAGAACAATGTTTATTTTTACTTTATTTTTTTCGATTATTCTCTACGTTGATATCGTTTAAAAAAAAGACGAGGAAGAAAAAAGAGATGTAGAAACACAACCCCTTTCTATGTCAGCTCATGTACGGGAAAAAAATGTTTTGTAAACTAAAAGCGAGCAATTTTTTTTGTTCGAAATTCGTTTCTCGAGCATAAACGTTGTTTTGTTTGCAAAAGATCAATTTAATATTGAAAATGGAAGTCCTCCTCTGAGTCAGTGGAAAATGAGTTACAGTCCCACTACAACTGTATAATATTGTTATTTGGTGATGCATTGCTGGAAACGTTCCAACATTGTACGAATGGTAGGATACTCTGATACAGATAAGAGACATTGTTCTGTTCCATTCGTTTTAAATGAGAAACCAGTAAGCCCATTGAAACAAGAGTACACAATTAAAACGGGAAGCTACCACTTTTGTAGTGCAGAGTGACTTCAGATTGCTTGAATTATTGAGCTATTGAATGGATATTTAAGGAAATTGAAGAAGAACAAGATATTTGCATGGATTTTCAGGATGTTATGGCAACAGTTGCAATTGTGAAATCTTTTGATTTTCAAACTTTTGTAGATCGCAAGCGTATTGGCGATTAAACCTTTTATCGAAAAATAGAATTCCGATGTCACTTTGGTACATGTATTGCTCAGGGCATAGATACCAAATCTTGTACTTCTTTCGTTAGACTACAAATTTCACTACATTGAGATCATTATTTATTCTTCTTTGCCATTGTTGTTGATAACAGATAATTAGCCATTTCTAAAACGGTAACGACACACTAAGACCAGTACTGCCAAGTTAATCCGGATCAAAGTATCAGATTTTGTCTTAGAGTTCCCAAAAGTTTTGTCCTGTTTCTGTATTCCATTAGAATAGTGAAACGCAAAATAAGCTTTAAGCTCTCAAAGCTTTCCAATGCTATCATACCAATGGGATAGATAGCGTTGGCTCAACACTATTTAATAAGCCAATGTAAACGGTTTATGACGCCCAAATGGCGAAGCAATTTTTGTTGTTTGATTTAGATCAGTCAGGCAGTAAGGCAGAAAACGCACGAGCAATTTTGCGTTTTCTATTTTTCCTAACTGAATGCGCGACTGTAATATCTATGTAAAATTCTATTGCGTTTGGAGAAACTATATCGATTGTGCGAGGTCGTTATAGTCGGAGCATGATTATTTCGAAATATTGTTTTTTTCATTGTTTTGATTTAATTTGGAAAAAACCAACCGAATCGGCCTTAATTACTGAACAATTGAATGTTTTTAAATTATGATATGGAATTCGCAAAAACGAAAAATTGCTGGTAATAATCGCATTAATTTACAGATTTTAACCATTTAAAACGTAAAAAAAGCATTACAACACACGCTACATGTAGATATTTAAAATTTGTTCGTTGATGCTTGATAAACATTCAGCAGATAATTTGCTCAAATGTTTCCATAATCCGATTGTGGCTGATTTTTTTTTAAATTGTGATTGAAAGCTTCAACATTGTTGTCTGTATTATATTCGTGAGCTGCTTACGAACTTGAATTAATTCACTCCCATTCGTTGTTGGGATCTTTCGCTTCAACATAAACCCGATTTCGTTTGTGACATAATTACGTACGTAAATAATTGGTTCGCATTTAAAATATAATCTGGTCTTAGTTTTAATTCCCTTGATTGAAAATCAGGGCCATACGACAGAACATCACTTGTAATGTCCGTAACGAAATAAGTTCACTGTTGCCGCGATAACTTGAGTAATTTATTAGTCAATTTTCAATATATTTTAGTCAACGAAGAATAGCGTTCTTGAGGTTGAATTCGCAGATGGATAATATGGAAGTTAAGAGATAGGAATGATTCTAAACAAAATTTTCTTTCTTGTCACCACGTCCACTTGAGCAATTTTTCACCGTTTTCCAGCGAGATGGTAGTAATTCTATTCAGACAAACTATTTGAGGTTAAGTTCGTAGATGGATCACATTGGAGTAGCGACATGGGAGATTTTTTTTGAACATTTTTTTTTGTCACCTCGTTGTGCAATATAGAATCGGACACGAAGAAAGGATCAGTCGATGAAGTCGAACGATCTGAAAGTAGTTTCCGAAAGAAGTTTTTCCTCTTTTGTCGATAACTTCAGTAATAATTAGTGTTCCACGCATAAACTAGTGTGAAGTTTGCGAATAGAGCGAAGCGAGAGCTGTAATTGACACGTGTTTTTTTAACTATTCTGAAAAAAGAGTGGAATGGAATAGAGTTAAAGAGAGTTGCTACTCTTATTGATGTGGGACGAATAGACTAAAATTATTACAAATATCAAAAGATTTAAAAGAAAATTCAGTGAAAAATTGTTAATTTGAATTGTGTTATTCCGGGTACGTAAGCTATCAGTGATTTTGGTAATATTTTTGCATTTACCGATTTGCTATCCTTGTTATCCGATTTCGATGCTTCCTCCACACCGACAAACATAAATAAAATTCGGAAGACAAAAAAAAATCTTATCCAAGCTCCCCAATTCCATATCTCTCACGAGCCGAATACTCAGCATAATATACCGCCATCAGATACAATCATTATTTATGAAACGTCGTAAGCGAAATAGTGGTGGCATTTTTTTTTCAATTCGCAAACTTTGCCCACATATAATTATCGGTCGACATTGCCCCGGCATTGCGTGGACCATAAATTTGTAGTGGCTTTAATGAACATTTTTACGATTATATCAAACAACGATGGAGGGAACAAAATTGCTAAAAGTTTTACAACGCATCTGACAGCACGTACATTTATATACGTATTTATAGCATAAATTCCCCGCTGACCTATCCATAACTTTCCCTGCTCGAGTTTCAACACATATACACAAAACTCAGTAAATTATTTGATTCCTTTATTTCAATTCTTATCCCCCAATTCCATTCAATTCATAACGTGTCATACAACATAATTTCTGTTTATTTCACACCATACACCGTACACGAAGCGAATGGTGAACGGGATGAAAGAAAAAGGGAAACATTTTTTGGGAAGCAAAATAAGAAGAAAATAAAAACCGAAAAATTCCTTATCTCAATGTGATATATTGTTGTAGTCGTTCGCAAACACCTATATCCCAAACAACACAAAGACAATATATCAAAATCATGAAATATATTTCCAAGCATCTGGAAACAACGCTGTGTAATGGTATCAAGAGAAAGAGACTTATGGAGTTTGAGCCGACGTACTTAAATAAGCTTGTCTTTCAAAATGTTTAAGCTTTTAACAACAAGTAGTAAATTCAACATGCACTAGCAGCACAGACAGGCAACTTCGAAAATATGGATGATAAAACATGTCGGAGATATGAGGTGAAGAAGCGTTTTTTTTCGGGTGGAGGCTGCCAGTCTGTGATAGTCTGCGATAGATCCCAGTTTTATAAATTGTTCTGGAAAAGAAGTTTGAAAATCTGTTGAAATTATTGTTGATTTTATGATCTCTTTCGAAAATTAATGGTCGTTTGTAGTAATACCCCTTTTGTGTGTAGAAATTATGAGTGTACAGTATACCCTATATTTACACACTGCCATATTTGTTGAAAGATTGAAGTACATTCTGATCTGGATTGTAAACATTGCGGTACACAGTGTTGGAAACTAGGTTTTGTTACCGTGATCGTATGATCAAAAACAATATTTGCTCTCGAGGTCTAGATACGAGCGCGTGACACACAACAATTAGGATAAGACAAAATTGCTGCTAGCTCATTTCCGATTTGTTTTCGACGACGTCGACGGACATAACTGTCGATCTGTAATTAGTCTTCTCTTAAATAACAAAATGTTTCGCTTATCAAATGAATTTCTAGATTTTCTTATCACAGTCTTGGCGATATTGCGAACAATGGAAGTAACAGATTTAGTGATAAGTATAACAGTGAACGAACACTTAAGTATCAAGTTGGGCAACTCATTCAGTAGGGACCATTTCTTAAATTTTCCCACGTTTACCCTAATTTTACTAAATTTTATTTTTGGAAAAATTTGAGAAATTCAATAGAGAAAAGAGAATGGTGGATGCCTTGTGAAAGAACTTAGTAAAATCATTTTTAATGAAGGTCAGTTCTGTACTGTCCTCTCGGGGCACCGCTAGCTCATGAGACTGAAACAGCGTCTTCGTCTCGATAGAATTTTCTATCACAATCCCTTAATTTGGGAATTTTTGGGTAGTGCAGTAGCTCTGTTAAGGAAAATAATGTCTTTATGCCTACAACGTCCGCATACGGAGTAAGTTGAACCAGTTGGAACAGGAAGATATAGCAATTCACTGATGTGCTTATTTTGAATGGCAAATCAATAATTCAACGTCGTCCTATTCTACAAAATGTTCCTCTACCTTTGACATCATTCCTGTTATGTCGCGATGTGACTCGTTCCACCACTAAATCTCATTAATCGCAATGGCTTTTTTAAACTTTCATTCCGCAGTAAAACATTCATTATAACATCATGCTACGTACGGATTTCCATTCCGAATAATAAATAGCACAGAAATGAGTTCATGTCGTCGTCCGGAACAAAATAAAAATTTCTGCATTTAATGGCCGGGCGCAATAAAAGTCCATTTTAATGATTTGACAAATGGATGTTAAGCTCAAAAATGTCCTTTAAATCAAAAGGAATTGAGTAAATCAAATACGAGAACGATTCCAATAAAATTTCGATTTTAAACATTTTCATCATCGACGTCGTTGCCCGGACGGTACGATTAAACTATATATAAATAGTTCAGCTCTAAGCCAACCGGATAGGATTGGTCTTCGTCTTGGTCTTGGAATTTATATTAAATGTTTCGAAAGGTTCAACTTTCCTTCCATATATACCATCTATATCGCAATCGCTGTTTTTTTTTCCTACTTTCACAATCGTATCTACACTCATATGGTCGTACATATAGTTACTGGTGGTTAGTATATGTGCTACTTTATCGTGATATATGTTCGGCTATGTGCATGGTGTACACAAATATTGTTCAAATCTTCTTTCCATTTAAAATATATTATTAAATTTTGTGTATACATCCATACACACACCCGCCTTCACCTCTAACATTCAACTGTATGTTTTTAGATTTAAATGAGATTAAAGGATAATGTAATTTTATATTTATTATGTTCGTTGAACACATAAATTTTATGAGCCACTTTAGGGTTTTTGTACCAGAATTTACGTTTACACGATAATGTCTCGTATAGATAGGATAGATGTTGCGCGCGGCAAATGGTAACACATCTCATTTATGTTTGCGCGAAACGATAAAATAGATCCGAGCATGTGACATGTTAGAGCGAAATGTCTAACTTATCTGGATAAGAACGAAAAACGGATCAGTGTCGGATCATATTCGGAACGGATGAGTGAAATTTCCGCTTTAAATTATGGGGAAAAAATCCGAATCGTCAAATGTTTGATAACTGATGGAGCTGAATGCTGAAGATGTAGCTCGCTTTCAGTTAAATATAATTACAATGACCTAGAAATGGCTGGTCCGCATTACATACAGGGAAAAGGCAAGAAAAGGAATCGTCAGGGCAATAATAAAAATGGAACTGCAAACGCGGGCAATCATACTGTGTGTTTGATAGTGACGCATCTTCACAGAAACCAATTGGACCATGGTCCACAACGCTTGACGATGATCGAGAGTAGAGGAAAAGACAATTTTTACCACAAAAAAAACGTGCCTAATTGTGCCAGTAGCGCTTTAATAACTATTATCTCGTCAGTCAATGACTATTCACCCGGACAATAAAGTGTATAGTATAGAGGGCTCTTCTTTATGGTAGGGCAACGCTTGAACTGAAATTTGAACTAACAGTTCCGTTCTTCTTAGCTTTATATGTAAAGGAACATGATGGAAATATCCATCGAGGCAAAGACACATTGACCAAACGTCAGAGGCGCCGACTTCTAGGTGGCAATGGGTGCGCGAGCACCCGACAAACGAGTTTGTTGGGTGCATAGCACCCAATAAAATATTGATCAAATTAGTTAAAAACCGCATCATTTGTATGTGTGTGAAGTACCTGCGAACTTGAACCTGCGAATTCTACATTATAGTCCGGTCGTTGTGACAATCATTTTACATGACTTTCTACTGATGAAAGTTTAAAGAATTCGCAGGCTCAAACCTGCGAACAAAAAAAATTGCAGTTTCAAACCTGCAGAAAAAATTCGCTGGTTCAAATTCGCAGTTTCAAACCTGCCAAAAAACCAACGCAGGACCAACAGGGAAGTTGGAAGCTCTGGTTAAAAATTCGCAGGTTCCAAATGAAAATTAGGAGGTTTAGCTAGAAAAATCGCAGGTTCAAAACTAAAAATTGCGAGATTGTAGCGCTCCCACAGTGTCCTACTTTCATACTTTGTCGTTTTATTTCGAAATTTGTCCTACTTGTCCTACTGTCCTAAGTAGGACACTTCGAGGACTTTAATTAAGTATAACAATCAAGCGGATTTTATGCTCTAAAAGTAAATTAAAATAATTTTCAACGAAACTTCATATAATTATTGGCTTAGATTATCAGAAATGAAAGATATTCTTGGTCATTTTAAACATCCAATTATTTCACGACTGACAAAAGCCACGCAAATGCTGTATTCAGCACAAACTTTCTGCATAATAAAGAGTCGATGCAAAGAACAACAGCTAGTCAAGGATGCTATTGATGCATATAAGCAACGCACCATGCAAATGCACGTCAAAATTATAGATACCACAACCGGACAGTGTCCACAAAATCTTCATACAATTCACTTAAACTACAAAAAAGTAATTTTCATACAAACTTAGATACTGTCAATGTCACTTTTTTTTGTGCATCTGCATGGTGCGTTGATATAAGGGTGTTATAAATATTCCCATAACTGTTTGTCTCCTGTCACTTTGTTTAGATCTTCAAAAATTCTAAGGTGAGAAGAGCTGATCTTGAACATAAGGACAAAAAAACGAAGAAAATATAAGGGAAATCGATAGATCGATTGGTCAGGAAATGGCAACGTTAAATGTGGCGGAAAAATTGTTGATCGACAGTAACAAATATTTGAGCAAAGTTTTAAATTCACGGCAGAGTAAATTAAACCAGGCAGGAGCGGCTCATTTTTAAAACGTCAAATAAGCAACAAATAAGGGACCTAATACACTGTATAAAAATGAACTCAAATGAACACTGACATGTAGGTTCAAAACTGGGAATTTTTTATTTCGCAGTTTTAAACCTGCGAATTTCTTATTTCGCAGTTTCACACCTGCGAATTTTATTTAATTTCTGAAATCACTAAAACTTCATGTAAAATGATCGTCACAACGACTGGAATATAATGTAGAATTCGCAGGTACTTCACAGACATATCATTTGTGAACCAACTTAGTTCGTCCGTGCCTGGAAAAATTTCGCCTGCGGCGCTTTACATATTATGGACTTAAATGTTGCACCCAACAACCAAAACAAAAGTCGGCGCCCCTGCCAAACGTAAAACAGAGTTTGTAACATTGTCCCCAGCTAAAATCCGGTTCGGTGGACATTTTCCATTTACATTTTTCGTATAAAGAGAAAAGTTTGTGGACAGATTTAGCTGCTCTTTCAGACTGTAGAACTATAGACAATAGACCACTTTCATACAAGCAAATCTCTAGCGACTTTTATGGTCCGACAATTAAACTTCAGAGCCCTCTACCACATATATCACAGTTTTGACAAGAGACCATTTAAATCCAAAAACACACGGGCAATTGTGCGCTGATGGGATCGACAATTTTGCAGGAGAGCAGGGTTTGCCATTGTAATCCGATATTCAATAGATTTGAGACCGTGAGTATACGTTTTCGAACTTTAAAACTTTTGTTGTTAGAGGGGAACGCACCCCTAAACCCCACAGCAGTAAAAAGGATTTTCAAAATAAATGTAGCTCGTTGCAACAATCGTAAATTGGCGAGTGAATTATGCATAGCTACCAAAATGTTGCCACAAAGTGGCACTGTGCTATTCTTTGTTGTGTAGCCGCAAAAACGAAAAGATGTAATAGAATTCAAGAGAGATAAGAGCCGATTACAATTGCTAATAAATAATAAATAAAGTGAGGTGTGTAACGAGATCGGAAACAAAGATGAAATAAAATTATCGTAAATCTTTTCCGACTGTAACGCGTATTAATATACATCAAGCATTTCCTGTTCTATAAATAACTGTTTACGCTCGGCTGTCGTATACATTATCGCGGTCTGATAATGTTTGGTTTTATAGTCGTAAATCAGTTACAAAAAAACCGGAACAAGTTCATTGTCGTCATCAAAATATCCAGATTGAGGTCAATTCCTTCCAAGACGAATCCTGAACTACTAACAAGATCCACCGATAAATTACCGAATATTTAGATGTTTATTCTCTATAATTAAATATCATTAACAAAATCGAGAAGACAAACGGTCCATTTTCTTCATCATTTTTTTCTTCCTTTCTCGATTTCGCTCTAATATAACTCACTGTCCTCCACCTCCTTCACCCGAACCGATATCTTATAAAATGATTGTGTATTCGACTAATATTCCATTTATGCCAATGGTACAAACTCAACCAAATAATCATTTTTCCAAATAGTAATTAATTGCCTTCCATGCCATTTAACATGCACAGCCCAACAAATTCATCTTTTAGTCATTCGCCATGTCGACCGGTTTTAGTTTATTCACTGATGGTCTTGTCTATATCTTGTCTACGTGTGTACATTTCCGTTTCCCATTTGTTTTCCTTGTCCTTAATTATCTAACAAAACATTTACATTATGCTCCAAAAACGGAGAGTATATGATAGCAAAATGGTGTGGCGTGGCGTATATTATATCGGTCTGTATTTATATGTACGGATGCGAAATGTGGTGTAATGGGTGATTGTGTATTTAGAGTTATCAGATATTTCTCGAAAGGAACGTCGTCCATCCAAAGACCTTATTATGCATCACATATACAAAATATTGTACAGTTCTATGAGCACATATAGCATTTCGTAGACCGCACCAACAATCTCTAATTTCTCTTCTCACAATAAAACCAGCACAACACCAGCCGATACTTGAAATAGAATTACAATTGATGGCAAAAAAAAAGAACCAGAGCACTCAGGGAAATTTTATTCACTTTAGTGACTGGTGCGTGTCCACTGGTTGGTATAAATGTTGTTTAGGGATATATCCGTACCTATCTACCAGGATAACCATTTAATTATGAAAGGATGTTTTGCGATTAGTTTTTCTATGTATAAATACCGGTTGTGGTGGCGCTATTACGTCCATGAGTTTCTGATAAAGAAGCAATAACCGTTCGTTTGTTAATTTTGTTTTGTTTGGCTTTTTCCTCTCTATACATTTCGTTTTGTTTGCTCGAGACATCCTTTTGTGATGTCCCTTTACATTTACGCAGACCAGTGATGTTTGTGTGGGATGTTTTAATTATTCAATTGTATGTCGGAGACCAGGACTGGTTAGGAAAAAAAAATCGGACAAACAAAACAATATTTATTTTATGTCGGTGCATGGAATTTTGATTTTATTCCTGAATTTATTTGAATTGCCTCCTGCGTCGATCGATATGCCTGCCTGTGTTTATTCGATTTATGATCAGAAATTGTTTTTTACATAAATATTTTGAGTGGATGGGACTACATGTGCAGCTGTGCCAGAGTCGTTACTAATAACGAATGGGTTGAGTCATTTAGTTTTTCGAAAACAGCAAATAATGATGCAACCCGCAGGTACATAATACCAGTATACCCATTTAAGTTTAGTATTTATGTGCGGAAAAGCTCCGTTTTTAAACGAATTGGTAACAATATAACCGGGGTGAAATCGATCGAAGACCAAAGTAAAAGTCGGTTGGCCTGTAGAGGCGCCACAATTGTTTTCTGCACTTTGCGCTCTTTTTTCACGTGAAATAACTTAACTCTGGTAAACATCCATGAAATGCCATAACAGTCACTGGTAAACAGTGAAGTTAGTTCACAAGAAAATAGATCGTTGACATTAGTGTAGTACTACAAATGTCATAGAAATTTACGAAAAGTTTCCAAACATCATTTCATCATACTGATCTGCAAGATCTTTCGAGAGAAAGTGCCCATTAATTGGAGCAAGAGACACTGATCTGTTCGGACAGTGATATGTTGCTGCAGGCTCTAAGCTCATATCAGATGTCGTCGAATGCAGTACTTAAGTATTTCGCTAGACTGTGTGAGTTGATATCCTGACTGGACACAATTACATTGTCACTAGCAATAGATTAGCAAACTCATCGATGTTCAGGTCATATGGCCACAAAGAACAAGGTAATATGTTGACGGAGTTGCGGGAAATTGAGAATTTGTACCATGAAAACACTGGAGTGTGTTCTTCGTGCAAATTCGTCATTTCCCGCCACTCCCAGAATAAATTCATATCGCAGGGACATAATAATGTAATCTAGACAAGCAGTCGACGCTCAAAAACCCTAATCTGGTGTCTTTTCCTATCAACAACATTTTATCGCTGAACGTTTGCTATTTTACCATGTGTTATTGATTTAAGCAATTGGAACAATTGTTGGTATGTTTTCAATTTTAGCGAAATGTGTCAATACGAGAGGATAGAATTGTACCGCATAATACGCAAAATGGCCAGATATTATCCATGCATAGCATATGTTTTACACGTAAATTTTTGGGAACGGTTCTAATTTTCCGTGATTTTATTTGTAAATAATGTAACAACACGACAAGTTTATTATTATTATAGTCAAACAAATGTGTAAATTAAATGAATGCGATGCGGTTCAAAATTGAATTTTAGTTTTTTTTTCTTCTCTCTATTCACCGAATTTCTGTATGAAATCCAAAAACATATCCAAACGGTCCGTAATTATGCATGAAACTAAAACATATAAACAAACCACATTAACATGTTTTGTGCACAAAAGTACAATATTGCCAATTGTAATAAACGACAAAACATTCTCAATGTGACCTGACGCTGGTGCACCAATTATTCAAAAGCAAAACAAAACATTTTTTTTTGTTTAGAATATTTTGGTGACGCTATTGAAAAGCCGCATTGAATAATATGAAATTAAATTTACCTCGTGACGATATTTTGTTGCCCATTTTAACGAGCTTCATTGTGTTTTCTTCTCGGTATAATGAATAGGCCCAGTGCAGAATGCATCAGTCTCTAATAAGGCCACTGTTGGCAATGTAAACCGTAGTATTACGCTACATTATACGAAAAACATTTATTGTATGGCGTGTATGATGGAGCACTAGAAGGGCCTTAACGAGCGTTGGCTTAGTCTTTGATTTACATTTTCTAATTTTCCGACATTACGTCGCCAGTCAACTAAGTGATTCCCAGTATGTGATATTTTGGCGCAAAATTTGAATTCGCTAAGGAATTTTCAAATTTTGTGCCAAAATATCATAACCTGGAAACACTTTACTGCGATGGCTGTTCAAAGTTAGAATTTTATAGACTTTTTGGGATTTACGGATTTGTTAATGTCTAAAGATGGTTGAAACGTTCCCGAAGGAAACTTCTACACCGTAGGAATTTCTTGGAAAATCTATGAAAATGACGGAAAATGCAAGAAAAATGTTTCCCGAAAATAATCCCTGTTACTATCTCACCCGTATCACATTATGGAAAATCAAAATTTATGTCAAAATGAAGGTATTGGTACCTTCATTTTGACACCAATTCGGATTTTCATTGCTGTGTGACGGTATAGCTAAGATATACAGGAGTTCACCGAGAAAGTGTATCATATCAGTGCAACATCGAAGAATTAAAAAAAATATATTTTTGGCCTATGAGGATCAATGCCTCTCTAGGCATATAAAACGGTCCACTGGGAGATGCGTCCGATTTCGGTTCATGTAAGCCGAACCCTTCCTATATGCTACCCAAATGGGGTTAAAAATGATAGTGCGTTGAAGCAGCTTTTGCAACAAATCTGATGAACGATACATTAAATAAACCTAAAACATTAACGAGAATTCAATCCGAAGTTCGGTAGAAAAGCTTCACCAATTCAAAAAGTCCTAAAATCGTAAAATCCAGTGCCACATTAAATGGAATAAATTTTCCTCATAAAATATGCCATTCCATCCCATTTTACCAGAAAAGTTTTTTTTTTTTAAATTGTACGAAATGAAGTGTGGATTGGATGTAGGGGACGATGTGAAAACATAAATAAATCAAGAAGAATGGATATTTAATTAAAATGGAAAGGATGTGACGATTAATTTTAGGGGCTGAAAATATGTTTTTATTAAAAGTAGCATCAGGTAAAATTTATTATTAAAATCTCTTGTGTCATTAGACGTTGGGGATCGCTTTTAACTCGTATTTTACACTTTTACACATGTCACACAACAGAGCTTTGGTTGAAGAGATTAGTTCCGTAATCGGTCAAAACTAATGAGATTAATTGTAAATGACATTTCTGTACACGGAATGTATTTCATTTTGTAACATAATAGTTGGAAGAGAACACAGTTCAGACCAATCAGAGTAAAACATTTTGTGGAACGTCAAACTTTCCTATAGTGGATTCAGCGTTCGTTTAATTCAGAGAAAACGACTGTGACGTAAGAAATGACTAAGTTATCTATCAACAACGACGACAAAAATAGACGATCAGTTCTTGCTGGTGTTCTCTCAGAAATTTACCGATGAAGTAATAGATTTTGCATCAAATATTGACATAATGATTTTACTGTCTGCCCCATGCGAAAGCTCATTATTTGCTAACTACGAAAATGATCCATTACATGAAGAATATTTTTGGTTCATTTTGCGTGGGCAGACAATAGACTAGAATTCATTGGATGCAGCTATACGCAATACATTAATTGAAAAATTCTTCAAACGTCCTATCATCTGTTATAGACAAAAAAGCTATAGATACTTTTCGTGATAGATTCAATGCCGTTAAGGAAAGGGTATTCAAGGAAAATTTTGATAAAAATGCAATGTCCTATATACACATCCGCATAGACACCAGAGCTTGTGAACACTTTCAAAATTAAACTAAAAATTTACCTGATTTGTGCTGAATGTTCAGCTAATTTCTGGACTATATGGTTTTCACCTGGGAAAAATACTGCCCGAGAATTTTAATTCCGATTATGTATCCGCAAAACAAATCGACCCAATTCTTTCGATTATCATTATATGCAGTAAGACAAATGGATTTGATGGAATTGGTGAAATTTAATGAAAGCGAGAAGCATCGTTGTACATTATGATGCTCGAACAGCACAAACAAATACGTTCATAAATACAAAATTCTTGATAAGAACAACTAGAGTATATCACGTTCGTAAAAGAAATACACTGGGGAAATTTATGTAATAAATGAAAATGTATTAATAAGTAAGAGGTTTTCACAGTTTTTGTTGTTTGTTGCTGTTCCTTTTCTCTAGCATATTGTTTCCTCTCCGTATAAGAAGCTCCACCGAAACCTTTCTTTTTCGCACTTTTCTTGATTTTTTTTTTTTAATAATTCAACAAAACTTCCCTTTTTTGCCGTTGTTTGGTTCACCAAGGACATCAACAGAAACGAATATCATCCACAGGAAATACATTTATGCTTTCGGTATACATCTATAACATGGAAGAAATAAATTGCCAGCCCACAGAGAAATGTAATACATAGATTCTGTGTCATAGTCCGTGAAGATGAGGAAAAGGGATGCTAAAAAAATGTGGTATAGGTAATGACATTGAAAGGATGAAAGCCGGCATCGTTTTGTTTTTCTGATGAGAAAATCAATTTCTTCCGTTTTAATTAAACGACTTAGTGTGGAGCGAATTGACCTTATATTTAAGGCAATGTCAGGTTTAGATGCAAACTAACTGTATCTACATCCTTTGCCTTAAAATTACAAGAGCCTCCAGATTAACTAATATTTTTGCACTGAATTTTAAAGGCTGAACGGAAAGTCGGAGCATTATAATTTGATCGATTCTACTCATTTAATTCATTTCTAAATAATTGTAGTTTTCGAAGAAATCATTTCAAAAACATTACAGTATAAAAGCTTAGACACGTGCATTTGAACGGATTACCCGCAGGTATACCGCGAGTAAACAGCTCTAATGCGCATGTGTAAGCTTTTATACTGTAATGTTTTCGAAATGATTTCTTGAAAAACTACAATTATTTAAAAATGAATAGAATCGATCAAATTATAATGCTTCGACTTTATTACCGATAAATTGCAGTTTTCGTGATCGTTCGGATGATGAAATGAACTGATTACATGGATTATTTTTGGGAAAACTTTTAACATATTTTCTTGAATTTTTTCACATTTTCCTGCATTTTCACGAATTTTTCCAAAACATTTTTTGTGAAAATCTAAAGTTGAAGCATTATAATTTGATCGATTCTATTCATTTTTAAATAATTGTAGTTTTTCAAGAAATCATTTCGAAAACATTACAGTATAAAAGCTTACACATGCGCATTAGAGCTGTTTACTCGCGGTATACCTGCGGGTAATCCGTTCAAATGCACGTGTCTAAGCTTTTATACTGTAATGTTTTCGAAATGATTATCGAAAACTACAATTATTTAAAAATGAATTAAATGAGTAGAATCGATAAAATTATAATGCTCCGACTTTAGTAAAATTTTGAAAATTTCTGGAAAATATGGAAAATATTTTATTAAAAGTACTTCATGTCTGCACTGACAAAAAAGATTTTAATATCTTCAATGAAGATTCTTCAGGTACATCTGTATTTTCGTATGGAGAGCTACAGCTATTGTAGACCTGGAGACAAAGTTATTTGCAACAGGTAAGATTTTCAACTCCTTTTTGTCAGTGTGAATCAGAAGAAGTTTTTATCTGTGATATACACTGCTGGATATAGGCTTCCTCTAGCTCCTCAATTTCCTCTTTACACCTTTTGTCCGTAGGTCGTGTTGTGGATATGGTATCTAGTTCATTATGTCTTTAGACCAAAGTTGTCATTCTCGCAAAATATCCAAGTCCTTTTTTCTAAAGAGGCTATTCCATTAAATGAACTGTCGGATCCGTTAATTTGTTATTTTCTCTATGAATGAAACTTCAAGCATACCTTGTTCCTCGATTGAGACTTTACGCTTCAGGCGGTAATTCATTTTGCTATTGAAAAATAGCCTGAGTTTCCAAGACTCAGACCAATTTTACGATTGATTTCTATAGTTCGGTTGTCCAGACCCAGTTTCAGTTTGTGGCAAGAGTACACGTTATACACGCCTCAAGTGCGCCTCAGAATTAGATTTTTAAGTGAACGGACGAATAAAATAAATTTCAACGCTTCCTTATAGTATAATGACTTATATGAGAATGGGCGATTTAACGCTGCGTAAGAAAGGCTTTCGCACGGTCCATTTTGAATTTGTAGCGCACTTACGGCGTGAATTGTTGACTCTTTCAATGAGAGTGTCTCCAATCAGGTATGATCGCTGTGATTTTAAAATCTTGAATTCAGAACAAATTGTAAACCTAAATTGATCGATCAGATCTTGATTTATTTTCCTCAGTTGAATTTATTAAAATGGTGAAGAGCGACATATCAGTTCTTATCAGAATATTTCATTCTAAAAATTACTCTGTGCCTCTACTGCCGAATAGTCTTTCATATCAGGTATAAGCTTCGTTTCACTGTGCAATTTCTACTGTAACTAATTTATCGATACTGCTGCTGGCGAAGCACTTTTTTTGTTGTTGTGAATTTCATTCATATCCATGCTCCATGCAATGAACAGAAGCGAATAATGAAATTGTAAAAATATTCATCAGTGCGCCCATAAACCATTCAAATTCCAACAATTCATTCTATTTTTTTTTTGCTGTCACTAAATTATATTTCTCATCCGAACTGCACCCACCCAATATATCATTTCGCTTATTACACTTGGGATGATATTTTCTGATACTTACCACAAAATAAATTCCATTCTCTGAAATTTGGTTAAATTGTTTCGGGAATTTTGTTTTATTGTTCCCCAGTGTTCAGTCAGAGAAGTAAAAATGTGCGCGTGTTAGCATGATTTTTATTGTATAGCCATAAAATTGCCGAAAATCAATAGTCTGGAAAATCCCGGCACGTTGCTATCGCACATATTGAGTGTGGTAAAAACAATAAAGAAGGTACGGTAAAAGCAACCGCACACAAAAACTTTTTTTTTGCGAGAGCAAAAAAACTAGATCAACGAGAAGGATAAACACAAAAAAAATCATTACAAAATGCAACCGTCACAGAGCGATTCGTTTGATTTGTCGGATGGGGTATGAGGATGCAATAAGTGCATTCAGTTTGATTGAATTTCGAAACAGAAACGATCCAGCTGCGTCGTCATGGCTTATCCTCATTTTTATTGTTTGCGAATGGCAATCTACTTTCAAATCGATATTCTATTTCATTTCCGTTTAACGACACCTTAAATCCCGTCATAAGTTGTGATTATTTCTCGGGATTATATTGTTTCAATTTCCAATTATTATTATTTTTCCCTCGATTTTCTCTGTTGTATGTATACTTTCGCGGTGAACGAGTAGAAAATGTTACACATTTTCCCATCAACATTTTTATTTGAATTATGAAATGGAATTGTATTTGTTCGGCGGTGCATAATGTGGTATAAGTATACAAAGAGCACTTTTACCCGAAACTAATTCAACATTCAGCAATATTTCTTGCCCTAAAATATAGTCACCGATATTGTCGATTTTTGCTGTATTCAAGTCGAAAGTGTATTTCAGAATTTCGAAATTGCGGTGACTTATCGCAGATGAAGAAATGAATTGTTAATAGCTATTTTCATAATAAGGTAGTAAATGGGATTGTTTTGCGCACTAGATGTGAGATTGCCGATACGAGCGAAGCGACACATCGTGTGCGCAAAGTTCCCATTTACTAGCGTGTTAGGAACAACGTTTTATCTCCTGTAATGTTAGAGTCACCATAAAAACCGATTTAAAAAAATCAAACTGAAACATCAATACGTCATGACACCGTCACTCATTCATATTCCCCACAAATAAGACACAAATTAGTCACACACACTAGTATACACCGTCAAGAACTTGTCAATTTTCAGTGAATAAATGTGAAAGTATCGAAGTTAGCCGTACGCAAATGACCAATTGTCGAAATTTTCAGCTAACAAACGTAACGTCCTGTGAATGACGTGTTTAAATCTAGCCCATCTTGATTCTAAAAGTGACACTCAAATTGTGAATATTATGACATTACAGGAGATAAAACAAATTTCAACGCGTCGTTAGATGAGAATATCGTCAATGGGGGTGTTTCACCGCTGCCTTAGTAAAACCATACGTGAATGAGAGATCACTCTTTCGTATATGGTAAAACTCTACTCACTTTTTATTTTGATTTTTCGGCGCACTTCTCTGCGAAATTCAAAGACGCACATTGTAGATTGTAAATGGCGCCATCATGTACTAGTACTTTGTTGATAGGGAAATGCTGTGTATAGACTAAAGCTTAAATGTAAAAAAAACTTTTGTGTAATGCTATTAGATTTCTGGTTACATTACGGCACCGCACTATTTTATGCGAACCAACTTCCCTGCTATGACGTTTCGTTGATATTTACCAGAGCGAAGTTATTTCACCAGAAAACAGAGAAATGATAAGTTGGTACGCCTGTGGCGAGAAGGAGCATGTTGAAAGAATTGGGACCTACTTTGAGAGAATTCGTATGTAATTCTCTCCTATACCGTACACAATTTTTAACCTCAGATTTCTTCTATCTCGCCACAGACATACCAACTTATCATTTCTCTACCAGAAAAGAGAGTGCCAAGGATGAAGTACTGAAACAATGGTTTTGACCAGAACGTCATGAATCAACCGACTATACACTGTAATAACTAGTGAATTTGCGCCATAAATTATCGAGGATCCATACCTCTGTTATAGCTTCAGAATAGCTCTAAGTATTCAATATATCTATCTCTGAAAGACTAGGTACATCTGTAGAATCTATAAGTATCGACTTACTTTGGAGGGCTCAAAGGCATCGAGGACTTCTAACTATTCAGTGTTGATTCACGATGGATTGTATATTAGACTGTTTCACCCGGAAAATTAACGTCGAGTTTTCCGGGTGCGCATCGTTCTTCCGACACATTACCTATCTAGGAAAAACTTTGTAGAAGAAACTACATAACAATTTTCACGTTCCGCGTCGCGCAACGCGATTTTAATTTCCTTATAATTCGCTAAAACTGATCAGCTGATGTAAAAAATGTCATACATAAATGTCAATCAGCTAATCGTTTTTAGCGAATTATAAGGAAATGAAAATCGTGTTGCGCGACGCGGAACGTGAAAATTTTTATGTAGTTTCTTCTATAAAGTTTTTCCTAGATAGGTAATGTGTCGGAAGAACGATGCGCACCCGGAAAACTCGACGTTAATTTTCCGGGTGAAACAGTCTATTGTATATTCATTCAAATTTAATGAAATTTCGGCATAAATTGACACAAAATGTTAAAATCCAAAACCTGCTGCACAAAAACGTCTTACACTGCCCGAACAAACGTATTCTTCCCTGCCGAAAGATGTATACATTGTGCAACATTACAGTGGAAATTTTATTCTGCATAATATTTGGTTTAGCGAAATGTGTGCATTTTGAATTTTTTTTCTGCTCTATTTTCCGAAAAGAATTTACCATAATATTTCAACATGAAATGTGAACTGAATATTAGTTTTACTTTTAGTGTGTACTCGACATCGAGGAATGGTGGCTTTTTCGCTTTATCCATCCGAGATATGAATTGCTCAAATATACTTCCAAATAGAGAGAAAAAAAGAAAATGAAAATAAAATTCAGCTTTTAACGTAACAAGAATGGAATGTAAACCAAGTCGTTCCAAGTATACCGAGCTCAATTTTTTCGATTATTTTTTCGAGGTCACATTTGAATTAATTTAATCTGTTTGGCTTTTGGATGTAAAGTAAAGTTAATCCATTAAATAAATTAAGTTCGGAATTTGAATTAATTGACTTTTTCAGTTTTCATTTTATATGCTTTTTCAATTCGATATTTTTAACGCTACGGTTTAGTAGGAGGGTATGATGGTTGCTACTGATGAGGCTTTGATGAATATCAATTTTTTTGTATAGACCGAGGACTTGACCTAGACACTGTGAAGCGCTCAGCATGATTTTAAAGGTGGCCTTACATTTGTTCCAGTCATTTTACCTCGGGTTTCCAGCCATTTACTTGACAGTTGGAATAAAAACAATGAAAAAGTTAACAACGGATAAACGAAGAGCTAAACGTAGGCAAAACGGACGACTGTGAATTCAACTCAAAGCTTTAGTTGGTCTCTTTCTATGTTTTTAATCTCATTTTCGAAATTAGGATTCCATTCGGGCCTAAAAACAATTTCATCCAAAAAAAACGCGCGATTATCGAAAATTCGGATCAATGTTTTGTTTTATTAGTCCAGTCCAAACAAACTCGTCGAACTAACAATCCGCTCGGCAGTAAGACATTTTCACTGCTCCAAATGCCTAAATGTTGAAAAAGTGCCTAAAGCTATTCTTGTAAGACAACTTCCTATTTTAAAGATTTTAAATTTTCCCGCACAAAAGACCAATCGCAATTTTAAAATCGAAAACCAATTTGACGATGGTCATGCTCTGCAGCTATGGTTTCTCTTTCTTCGTATCCACTGTAGGTACACCCTGTTAATTCAATTTATTTCCATTGGGCGTCACTCCCTTCGTTGCAGATCAAACTTAGGATACCGAAGCTCCAACGGTTTCTTTCAAATAAAATCCGACAGAACCGAAAGGCACAATATCGAAATGGATTTGAATCATATATATGCTTAATGCATCCATTGTGATATGTGCATCGACAAAAGAGCTTTATGAGTACTGTTAAATGCATACAAGATGGTAAAATGTTTCAATGTTCAATAAAAGGTTTTCTCTGAATCCCTTTTAGTACAGCAATTGTTACAACATTGGCACAAACTTTAGTGTGCACCTCCTCAAACGTCCTAATTATACATACTCATTTCGTGCTTACAACTTAAAGCTAGTACTACAAAAATCATCGACTTTATGCAACGCGGTGCACGGCATAGACAATTGCAAAAAACTATTTCGATACTGTTCTAGGTGCGGCAAATTGTTCAATGATAACCTATGAACTTGCTGTTCATTATAAATTACAATGTAATGAGCAACAAGGTTATTTGAACAAAAAAAATGGCCTGCAGAATGAATCGTGATTGTTAAAATATATTAAAAAATATGAAGTGAAAATTGACTATGCCGCTATCCGGCACTCGAAGTAAAATAAACGGGTTTAAATAATTCGAAATTCATTGTGGAGATATTTGTTCCTGATTTCGGTCTCACTATAATTGTGTTTGACCCATTACAACAAATTTACATCGAAATTTACAATATTCCAATAAAATATCGAATTTAAAAGTGATAAATGTTTATTGCAATTGATACGATCATTTCAACAATAATTAAATGAAATGTTTTTTATACAAAATAAATATTATTTCAGGTGTTTCTGTTACAATTCGGTGTGTGTCCATTGTTGCTCGTATATACTAATCAGTTTAATTAAATGTTTTAATTGCAAAATGATGTTTACCGTAATGGCTATTGATCAAACATTAATGTTGAGCATTGAACCAATTTAAACTTTTTTTTTATTTATTTCCATTCCCAAAAATGTTGTGAATTAAACTATTTTGTTGTTAAGTAACGAATCGGTCGAGAATTAAACATTTTACATTCGGAAAGGGTTTAGGGCATAGCTTCAAAAACAACCAGCTGAAACCGGAATTTCGGAAATTTCAAGAATTTAAATTCTAAAAAATTCTTACAGCCAAGGACAGTCAAAAAAGTGTATTTTTATGATTTTCGTGTTTATCGATTTCAGCTGTTTTAACAATACAAATTACAATGGCAAAACAGCTGAAATCGATGAAACACGTATAGAATAAAAATGCACTTTTTCGACTGTCCCAGGCTGTAAAACTTGAGAATCAAGAATTAATTGTACGAGAAAAATAGGCACTGTTAAGACGTGGTATTAAGATATGAAAATAGATGTATCGACCGTTAAAAAATAAGTCAAATTGCTGCAGGTGGTTTTTCCAAAGAATCCGTTCCTTTTATTGTCGCTAAATCTATTACTTCATTTGCATCGAAAAGATGTTGAGTTGATACAGAATCTTTTGCTTCACTGATTTCAACATTCATTTCCTTTCATCCTTTCTGATCAGACATAACCACAGAGGTATCACATAAGTTACAGAGAAACCCGATATCAAATGTAACTTATGCGATGAATTGATTGCAGGGTGTAAATATTTCTCGTTGAATTTAACGTTACATATCGTGAATTATCTTCAAAGTGGGATTCAAATTTTCCAAAGTGGTTCCATCACTAAAATTTTGCTTAAGGGCTCAATAGTATAACGGAAAGAATGTCACGTGAGCGAAAGAGATTCAAGATATGGTAAAAAGGTGATAGACAGAGGTGCAAATAGTCGTCACGCATGACATATTTTATTTTTTTTTGTATTGCCGAGTGATTCCCAAGACATTTTGGTTCTATAATTGTTGTTGAATAATGTTCATTGCACTCATCATTGACATCTAAATTAAGTGTTTCACCCTCAGATCACCCTCACAATGAATAAACCCATTGTCCCCAATGTATTTCGTTTTGTTCTCACAAAATTGATAGAATCAGTTTAAGTTCTCTCAAAGTCCATCCCTTTTATGTTACAATAACCATAATAATCATGAAATGTGTCATTTCAGCGATTACAGTTGTCATTTCATTCAACTTATTTTTCCACATTGTAAGCTACACTCAAGCGTCTCTATACTATAAGTTTCTGTCAACTTTTTAGGTCGAAGATCCTAGATACTCGGTACACATCTTATAAGACCATGAAATAATTCATCTCATCCAACGAACGCTTACTTTTTTGTTGTGAATTATCATTGCGTCATTCTAAATTATCAGCCAACTGTACCCTTTATAACTCCTCATAACTTTAGTCATATTTACGAAACATTTTGCTTAATAAAGCTCCATCATATGCCATTAAAAATATAGAAAAAAAAACTGAAAAAGCGTCGAGTTAAAAGAGAAACAAATTCTGTGATATGATTCAGAAATTGTGGAATACGGAGAAAATGCTCGCATGTAAATACCATAAAATGAAGAAAGAAGAATTTTAATGTTCACATAAACACACATAAGCCGTAAAATGTTTCCCCATTACACTTAAAAGGTAAGTTTTTATTACATTTCCATAATAAAAATAAATAAAATTCTCTAATAATGCCTTCCACCGTTGGATGGCGTGTGTGGATGTGTGAGCGTGTTTGGATTGTGTGAGTGTGTATTCATTATTTATAATGACTGGGTTGGTCGAAGAAAGAGTCAATGTTCACATAGACCCAAAAATAGTAATCGATACAGCACCACAAAAAAAACTGATTAAATTAATCCGCGTAGTCTGAACAATAGAAATCACGATCCAATAATTCGAATCGAAATCCGAACATAATCGATACCGTTGCAGACTAACGCTGAAAAAAAAACAACAACACCATTACCATGACAATGGGATTTTCACCTATATTCGACATTAATAAAATCATTTAAATCGAACGGGGATGGCAATACCGAAAAAACAAATAAAAATAAAAAAAACGGGGAATCGCTAACATCAAACTGTGAATTTTGTGCTGAGTCTGGAGTGATTAGCCCATTCGAAAGGTCGGCAAATATCTACTAAGGTGGGTGGTGGATGAGAGAAAGAATGCTCATAGCTTTACGAATGGCACGAGTATTTCAGTACACTTAAACTCAAATTCAAGTTATATATTTCGCCCCATTAATGTACCATTCAGCATTCATTCACTTCAGTTTGAGCAAAAAAATAAATTTCATTTTGATGCTCTGCCATATCTTCGTTTTTAGTTGGTGTCATAACCGTTACGGAATTACGATTAGAATCATTAAAATCTCCCTTTTATTGCCCTTCATTTAGTCGATCTTTTTCTTTTTGATGCTGTCCTATGTCTGTTACGTTTTACGTGATGTGTTCGTGCGGCGTTATCCCATCAAGTTATTTTTTCCCTTCTTCTTTCTCTTCTATCCATTTTTACTTTTCGAGAACTGTTCATTAGCACTCAGTCATTCCCTATCCATGCAGGTTGTTTATGTTAGGAAGTCGTTATGTGCTTTTCCTTTAAAGTTTTCTTCAAATTGAATTAAAGATTTTTAAAAGTTTGGATGTTAACAATTCCAAGTTTCAACTGGATAATGGGTATTCAATGCTATTGTTTGTTTTTGCCAGTGTAGAGGTGTGAGCCGACCCAATTTTTGTTGGCGGCCAGATTTATTTGAATGTCTGTGAGATGAGCAGGATGACTTGATTGTCAGTTATTTATTATAGATTTGTAAGATATGGAGTTAGTGAACAGGAAACAATAAATTTAATTGTCGTCCAACCAGCAGAAACTATAATATGACTGAAACGTTATTGCAGTTCTTCCGCTATACAAATTGACCACGTTCACTTTTAATTGTCATTTATATTGTGAAGATGGTTTTGCGAAGATCGCAAAAGTGGATTTTTGAAGTGAAATGACAATGATATTGAAATTCGTTGCGCAATTGTAGCTACACATAGCAAATCAACTCAAAATTTGACAATAGAACAAAAGAAAAAATTGGATATATTTGTACCAAAGCCATATGAATTGTCAAATTTCATCCACAGAACCATAACCTCAAAAATATTTCTGTGTAAATCGCGTAGGCGACGTTGCTCAATTTGTATGTAATATCACGTAAGCGACGGTGATGTGGATGAAATTGTCGTTGTTCGGGTTGTCAAGGTTCCTGTTTACAGTTTCTTGGAACAAACCTAAGGCGACTTTATACCATTTATGTAAAAATGCCGAAAATTCGACACAAATTCATCTAAAGTAATCGGCGGCTCACATCTCTCTACACGAGCGTGCCGCCTTTATTTGAATACAGTTTCGAAATTAAAACCGAAAATCAAACACATTTTCGCTACTCTATGGGTCTTGGCAATATTTTCTCCCATTATATACAAGTCTTGTATCCCCACATCTATATGCAGATTAGTATGTTGGAATAAAACATTCCATAAAACGCAAAACTTTTGTATAAATTACTGATGCCTAATGTCTAACAATAACTTAAATATGAGCGGGAAAAAAAGAACGGAAAACTTTTATTAAAGCTTAATCTATGTGTGTTGAAAAGGATGTAGTCGACGTTAATGCGATATGGCGCCGAATACGATATTTTCGTTAAATGTTTCGAGGAGGAAACGTTTTATACTGTGAGGACTAAATAGTATGGACGATGTATACGAGAAAAAAGGAGTGAACCAAAGCAGCAGCGCTTCGTTTCACAACAAATAGAAGTGAATTATTTTCAGCTTTGATGAACGTGACATTTTTTATATTTTAGGGATTGTAATTTCGCTGTTTTATTTTTATTCTTTTAATTTTTTGAATGAAATTCTCAATTTTAATTTTTGATTTATAAACATTTCCTCACACAAAAAAGAAATTTATCATCGTTCGTGATGCTTATAAAGTTCGCATAAATTGTATCAATATTTGCATCTGAATGTTGAAATTACTGGGACTGGTCATGGTCTCCGTTAACAGACTTATTATTGAGAGCATATTATGTGAAATCATTCCAAGGATTGATTTTATTATAACGACTGCCTAAGGACCGCACAAGCCATATTTTTAGAATTTTAATTGGTTTAAACTGATAAATCAACAAGTAAAGCTTTGAGGCACAGCGGGTATACTTTGTACCAGTTTATACATAAAGAGGCTGATTTTTAACTTAATATTCACAAGAACTGCCGACTAATTACAAAAATTCTTTGGGGTAAGGCACACAGTAAATCTTAGCGAAGAACTCTACTAAAGCTCAGCGAAGAACTATAAAAGTTGAGCGAAAAACTTAAAGCTCAGTGAAGACCTATTAAAACCCAACGAAGAACTATTCAAGCTCAGAGAAGAACCATCAGAGCTGTGCAAAAAAACTATTTAAGCTGAGCGAAAAACTTTTCAAGCTATTGAAGATCAGCAAAGACTAAGAGTAATTTTACCTAGAGAGGAAATTTCGAACGAAATTACGTACAATTGTGGTCTCAACATGAAATAAGAAATGTTGATTGGTCCGCTTAAGTAACTGGGCAAATTGAACTATCAAAATCGTCAACGTGAGGTAAAATTTGTCTAAGAGCAAAGACATTTCAATAATGCTCGGCAGAGACTAGAAGTTATAAACGTACGCTGATCGTTGTCAAATGAGCGTTGACTTTGAACATATTCCCGCCAAACGTTTGAATGGAAATAATTTACCACTAAAGTAAGCATACCGATTTCTAAATCTAGTACTTCTAATAGCTAGTATCTTACGTACATCGTAATATTTTCTACCTTTTTGTCGTGACACTTTTGTTCTTTTGTGTCTTGGCAAAGCAAATAAAGTATGAATGAACACATGGACGTCTTCGAAAGTGAGATTCTTTACCTGTCAAATCTCAACGTCTGAAGAATGAAATACCGTTCTCGTACAGTCAAGTTTTGTTTATTGCTAGGAGTGCATATCCAAATTAGCCCAATTTTTACATCGTACCTTTACTCTGTCAATGTTGAAGTTGTTTCTAAAGTCCACACAAGCTCGATCCTTAATTTTCGAGCGACCCGCACATGTCTGCATTTTAAATCGCAATGTTTTATCCTGTCTGAATTTTGTTCGTAATTTAGAAAAGAATAACTTGCCTAATTGAATTTAACTTGCCCGGAATGTAGCTGAACAGATTGTTAAATTATGCAGCATGTATTTACATAACGGTAAATTAATTTATATCCTAGTAGGTACTCCAACACGCCAACAGTTCAGCAACAAAATATATATATTATAATGCGATAACACCCACTTTAAATACATTTTATACGGCAAAACTGCATTACCTACATAAATATAACATTTTTTTGCGAATTCTTTTCTCGCTACAGCCAGCAGATATTACATTCATTCATTCAGCTTTTAATATCTAAACAAAAAAAAAATGTTCCATTATTCAAGCTGGCTACACGTAGAGTAAGTCACAGCATTGGACCATTTCATATTCATTAAATCGGTATAAAATGTGTAAATTTAAATTATCTTGTTTGGTTTCACAATACATGACTGCATACGGGCGAAATTATAGTTTGTTCTGTAAATTTCACTGTTTTACTGCCATTTCAGTTCAACTATTTGATGTGATAATAATATGCATAAAGCAAAATTTGTGTGTGTATGCTTTGCATGGGAAATTAAATATAAATTTATAAAAAGAAATTGTTTGTTTTGATGATATATAGAGCTGTAGAATCGTAACAAATGTGATTTCTCGTTTTGATAGCCGAAATTATACTGTAACTGTGACAGTCATTGTTTAAAAAAAAGACAGTCAGATTTATGCTGCCTAATAAAAGGATATTTGGAGCCGTGTTTAAATATGTTGGGCCCATAACCTGTAGAAAATATATAAAGGGCGATAAATCCTTTTTGAATAATAATCGCAGATCGTTGTAACAGGGATTAGTTTTACTGCTCAAAAGTATAAACGGACACCATTTTGTAATAAGCAAGTTTCTACCATTTAAAAAATGTCTCTAAACATGGTTATTGCAAAAAGCTGCCGAATTTATCCAGTATCAATCCTAAAATTTGAGAGTGACAGCTTACACAAGGTGTTCATACAAAACACGTAAATGCTGGATGCAAAAATCCCCAAAATTAAATTTTTTTCAAAAGGCCGAATTCACAGCATGCCCAGTCCGACCACGTCGTTTGAGTATTTTGTCAAAAACATGTGGTCAATTTCCCGAAAACCATCCTGTGTCGTGAAGTTCTGTTTCTTATTATCGCTGGGATATAATCAGGAATATTGACTGCATATAACAGATAGAGTAAAGTATCGAAAATTCAATAAATCAAAACCGTTGTCATCTTCCGAAAGCTGTATATTCTAAACTTTGAATTCTTTTTGCACTCGTAACCATGCCAACTACTAACAATACCAACAAAACTGAGTACTAAATGCAACCGACTAATCGATTTATTGAACCAAGGTACTGTTGCCCTTCGACGCTATAAATGACAAATTACAAGCCTCTCATGTCAATCGTCAACTTCTACGATACTATTGTGATTCAGGGAAATCATTTATTCATTATCTTTGCCTGGGGAGTTTGCATTGGGTGAAACAACATCCGATTAATTTTGGTCAACTGAACAGCATCAAACAAAGCTCGTCAACCAGAAATCAGATCGATTTATTGGGGGATTTTCGATGATGGGGCAACTCTCTAAAAACCCTCGACATTTCCGTTAGGTTCTAAAAACTAAACACAGAATTGCTTAGATAACAATCATCTAATATTTTCTATGCTGTGAATACATTATGTGCCGTTAAATTCTGCAATCGAAATCGATTTCAGTTTGTGCTGATTCGTAATGGGACAAGAGATGGAAGTGATACTTTTTGCTGTGTGAGACCAAGGTCATTGAACACAAGAAGCATCCTTTTCCTTATTTGTCCCTATGTCTAGTGTTATTTACTAAAAACGTGAGCCTCTCAATTCTCGTCGTCGTGAAACAATATTCCTTAAAAAACGACATATCAAGCGACAAATGATGGAAAAGATGTTTCTTGAGTTCATCCAAGAACAACCACAACCACGACTCGTCCCATGTAATGTAATGTATATAATAAATCTATCTATTTCAAACACATGTGATACATAAACTGAACATTTGGTGCGAATATTCAACGCAAAGAAAATTAACACATTTTGAAATAATATATACGTTGATGACGACTACTCACTGGACTACCCACCAGCTGCTGATTTTTATACCTCTAAACCTTACTATTGAAAGCTTTTCAAAATGTTGAACATGCTATAGGCTGAATTTAAAATCTAGGACAAAATTTACGTTGAAACTCATACAGGCCCAGCCAGGCAATTGTTTCAGCAAACCTTTGTAAACGTTTCCAAAGTCAATGGATACAATTTCATAATCAGCAACTGATGTGGTTGCTTCAAATATTCCCCAAAAGTGATGATACATTTTTTGGTGGCTTGTGGTTGTTCGATCCAATCCGACTCAAATAACCTATATGATAGACGATTGCTTGACAGCATAATCTCATTGCCAAAGTACGTGATCATAAACAGATCGGCGATGAAGTAATACAAGATTGTAAAATGCATAAAAATTTGTAAAAAATCGTCGCCAACAACCTAAAAAATTTGAGACGTAAAAATGGCTCTGAAGTTGAAGTAATTAATTCATACAAAGGCAAGACTGTAAATTGATCCGCAAATACATATACCGCTAGTGCCCAATTGAAGTGTAAATATGTCTGAGAGAAATGACTCCAGGTCGGTTATCAATCTAACGAAAATAGTGGAGCACCGTTAAAATTGTATTCGAATCAAATCTGCCGTTTAAAAATCTAGTACTTCCTTATGTGTACATGAGCGTCGATTGATGCCTTTAAGTCCTGGAAAAACATGTTTTGCTTTTGCTTCTCTGGTACTTTTCCACTCGCTTGACTCATTCGTCCTATTTTTCTCAATTCATTTCCTAAGATTTCATATCTTAATGAACAACACAACAGTAAATACCAAGTGATTACGGTATAAAAGGCGACTATTATCGAAAAAAGAGTTTCAGAAAAAATAAAAAAACTTGCAAGGCAGAAAGCGATTTCACTGTTCCTATAATCAAATGGAAATCCGATTTGAAGAACCAGACTTTTCTCACTTTGAAAAAACGGCAAAAACGTCATCTCTAAACAACAAACCAGCGCTAGAATCCAAAATATTATCACAAATCTTACAAATCGTCTGAATTTGTCGTTGAAAAATGCTACATCCGCATCATATCGAATGGAAACGAAATCGAAATTAGAATCCAAAGTTTAACATTCAAAACTCCGAGCGCGATTGATAGTTTTACTAAAAATATCGTATTCACTTCCTTTGTACTTTTAATTGCACCAACAATCAATGATATGAGGAAAAGCAAGTAATAAATGCAATAGAAAAATTTCGTTCGGATTTCTTTGGCAGTTGGTCTATCACCTTTATGCCAGAGTCCAGCATAATAAAGTAAAGAAATCATTTGATTTATAACTTTATGAATTCGAACAGAATGCATCGTGTTCTGAGGTAGCGCTTATATGATGTTGTAGATGTTTGAAAATTCGAGGAATACTGAACTGGCGGCGTGAATTTAATGCAGCATATGAACTAACAAGTAAATATTTTTTCACTTTAACAAATAAATGAAAGCGAAATAGAAAATAACATCCCTCTCTCTCTTGTCGGCAGTCAAGTCATTTATTTTTAACGCCTTGATGTGGAAAATGACATGGTATTGTACAGTAATTCATTTGATGTGTTATTTGTTTACCAAGCGGACAAAATATGAAATTCCAACAAGAGCGAAACGAGGTAAGTTATTCCCTCTACTGTCTTTCCCCAAGGTTTTTTATTTATCAAAAAATCGTTTTCTGTCCAAAGCACGAAAAACAAATCAACAAAAATACTTAATTGACAATTCGGGGTAATTATTTTTTTATTTTGACCCCTTTTTTCACTGAATTATCAATTCTCAGAATGAGAGGAATATGCCAAGAGAATTTTTGCAGCTCAGTGACGAAAAGTAACACTTTCGTTGTCTTTTTTGAGAAAAAAAAACGTTTGCACATAATGATATAGTTTAGTTATCTTCCTTACTTATGCTAAAAGGCTTTTTTTAGCGAATGATAGCGAGCCGAAGGAGAAGGCCTTTCAGCATCAGTTAGGAACAACGTTTTTCCTAAACGACGTTGGAAATACGCGACGAAGTCGTGACATTTCAACATTAGTTAAGAAAAATGCTCTGCTTGTGGCCTGGAGTGACAACTTCATCAACTCGCCTCATAACAATTTTGCAACGCACACATGAGAAATAATTTTACCCACTATACCACCAGAGTCATTACTTCGTTGATATGAGTGTTAAAGCTCATTTCCCGGTGCATACTATGCACGGTAATACATTTCGTTTTTACGTTGATTTTTTTTCAACATTGGTCGTAGGTCATATCAAAGGAATACAACAGCCTAGTAATTAATAATACCAGACCAGCAATACAACAGTTATAAATTAAATTGTCGTAAGGTAATAATATTCATAATAATACCTCTTTATGAAGTACTGATATTTACACAGAGGGATTCTTTTGAAAAGCCGCCTACCAAAATCGGACCTGGGATTGATATATACATGGTTTGAAAGGTCTTTGCCAGTAGACCTCAAAACAGGCCTCACACGGTCTCTAGCCACACCTGGTTGCTGGTTGAACATCTCAGAAGTTGGTAAAATGGTGATTTTTATCCGAATTTTTTGGCGAGTTTTACGAGTAGCGGTTGTGCTAACATAAAATTCTGTTATGTCGGCAATCACCAGCACAGCAAATGGGGTATCAATGGAAAGCGTAGACAATGTATGTTACGACTAGCATGTTAGGTTCCCATTAAGCGTCATTAGTACCAGCCCAGACCTGTCTAAAGTTCACACAGATTTTGAAAACTTTTCTTGCAGATTTCTGCAAACATATATCAATGAATTAAATTAATTTAGGCATGACCCGAAACTACTTGAACTCAGCTTTCCAACGAGCCCACTCTCGCTCGGGACGATCGTTTATGACGGCCAAAAAATTCGGATAAAAATCACCATTTTACCAACTTCGGAGATGTTCAACCAGCAACCAGGTATGGCTAGAGACCGTGTGAGGCCTGTTTTGAGGTCTACTGGCAAAGACCTTTCAAACCATGTATATCAATCCCAGGCGAAATGGGTCCGATTTTGGTAGGCGGCTTTTCAAAAGAATCCCTCACAAGCTCTCAGTCTATTTTTTGTATAGTGAAGGTAGCAACGTAAAAACACTACAAGGTGAATTGTTTGTAACATTTGTATCATACCATTTCTTCCTTGTGGCCAGCAATTGTGTGGGAGCGTTTTTTTATCATTGAATTAAAATGAATAATTTACTAAACGTTATTCGTTTCAAATTGATAATTACTATTTAGATTAGTGATTAGTGTTGTGCTTAGTTTTGCGAGTACAAATGTCCTCAGCGCAAACTATAATTTCAGCTGCTTTTCTGTAAAGTCTATGACGTAAAATGGTAATCTGGTAAGTGCATGCATGCATACTTACCCTACAACTAATATTGCTTTTCTACGACGATAAAAAACTTTAAAAAAAATTCCAGGGCTTTTATTTTGTGGTTGCTGCATTAAAACCCCCCATTCTTTATTATTTAAGGTTTAGGAACTTTCTTGTCTCATTAAATTCACTGTTCACTGTAACTAATGATAAAGTTTTAATGTTGCATGGAAAATACTGTTATCATTAATATTACTAGTGAGAACAACTTTATGCCTTGTCTATAAAGCCAGATGTGATTAAATCAAACTATATCTTCGCATTAGCTTATACATTTTAAGCTCCATTGATCGGAAAACTTCTACGTCCATAGAAGTGGTACATACTAGCGAGCGATGAGCGAACGTTTCTATAAAACCCTTGTTCGGTTATTAAATTTCTGAATTTAAATTTTATTTCATTTGTCTAATTAATGCTATATGCGAAATCCATAAGCTTCACTCCGTTCCACATCAATAAGGAATACGAATTATCAAAATGCTTCGGATGTGTGGATGAGTGTGTAGTGGACGAATAACATATTTTAAAAGCAATTATGGTGAAATACATACCATACACATACACATATATATCTGATGATTAGATCCATATAGGAGAAGTTATAATCCTGCCGAAAGGGTATCGAAGTTGATATAATTACAAAATTTCCATGTTATGAATTTTATTAAGTTATGCGCATACCAGGGAACCTTTTAAATATAATAAAAGTTTTGTGTTGATGCTCTATATAACACACAGGCACACAGCATGGAGAATGATCTCAAGCGATATCAGAATTTTATCATGATTCTCATAATTTAGAAAATTTAAATGTTCCAATATCTGTACAAGCGTTCATTCGTATAGAGCATAATAATGCGTATTAAAACAGCATCCATTTGGGTTTAATACACACAGTGGGAGTTGTGGGAAAGGTTCATAATTGAAGGTAAAAGTTAGAAATGATATCCTTGAAATGGTTTGGTATACATTTGTTCAATGACGTAAAAGCGTAACATTTGTCGTTTGTCTGTCAGGAGCGAGAATTTTCATTCTGATAAACTTCTAAAATATTTCTACTTCGTACCTGAGGGATTCTTTCGAAAAACCTAGAAAGGACTTTGACCCTAGAAGCCAAATCCACTTTCACAAAAATTCTTTGAAGCTTGTGTGGCTAGTGGTGATCAAAAAACGAGAAGATGAACTTTTCTTACAAAAATTTCTCCAGTGTACGTGCTCGTGTACGTACAGGGTCGTGTGGGGTGTCATTAGAAAGGTAATCACATATACCATTGAGCCAAATAGGCACTTATGGGGTATAAACTTCATCCACATTGAAATTTGTGCAGTTAAATTTTCCAAACGAAGACATACATTATTCTTACAGAAATTGGTCGTGTGGGGTATCATTTGAACCCTACACAACCATGTGCCTTTTATGTACATCGAGAAATTTCTGTAAGAAAAGTGTAAGCTTTCGTTTGGATTTAACTGCACAAATTTCAATGTGGATGAATTTTAAACCCAATAAGTCCCTACTCGGCTCAATAGTACATGTGATTACCTTTCTAATGACACCCCACACGACCCTGTACGGCTCGTGTAACTGCAGAAATTTTTGCAAGAATGGTGCATCTATTCGTTTTTTGATCATCTCACACTAGCCACACAAGCTTCGAAGAATTTTTGTGAAAGTGTTTTTGGCTTCTAGGGTCTAGGGTCTAGTCCACTGGAAAATGCGTCCGATTTCGGTAGGCGGCTGTTTTTCTAAAGAATCCCTCACCTCTTTGACTGGGAGCTGGAGTAGTCGCAGTAGTTGTCACAGTTGTGGAGCTGTGTACATGACATTGTGCTACCTATTTCTTGGTTAATTTTATTTTTATTCAAGAAATGTTTTTTCTATTAATTATGAACGTTTCCCGCCACTTCAGGTGTGTATTTATCTGCCTATGTCTGTGTAAACGAAAATACGGTTTTGCCGTAAATTGTAACATAAATAATATTTTAATCTGAATTTGATATAAAGTTTTCGTTGTGTGGCATAATAACTAACTAAATATTGATTTGTTTGTGTATCTAACCGTGCCTGAAAATTTGTTGTTTTAGCGGTGACTTGATTTGACTGTAGGCCTACACCATAGACTCGTCAATTTTCCAAAAACTTTTGGGAAAATTCGAAAATTTGATGTTCGGTTGGTTGACTTACAAGCGAATGGAGTAAATTGTGTGGGGCGAAAATGGAGCATTAATATTCGTTCATAATTTGCGGCAAATTGAAGCATTTATTTATGCCTATTAGCGGCTTTGTGTGTACCACGAGAATTGATTCATAATTAAGTTAGAAAACAGTTTACGGTCGTAGTTTCGATTGTTATTGATTTTGGGGAGGTTAGATGCAGTACCTTTTAGTTAAATATCATACTGGAATTCACGTAAAATGAAAGAACCGAAAATATTCTTTTGATCAACTTTCGAATGGGGCACTGAGCGAAATGTCCTACGTCCTATGCGTATATATCATACGTTCCACCTCGATGAATGTCACACATAGCTGAAGTACCTATTTTCCTATTTTTTTTTTTTTGAGTGGTACACATTGTGTAATAGGTTCACAACGGTATGAGACGTCAAACGAATCTTTTACTTCTTTTGTTTAAAGTATTGACTAGTGATATAACCGGACATCCGAGAAAATGTATCGAGATAAATTGAATTTCCATCTAATATAAACAAAACTACGGCAATCATGTGAACTGACAGTTGGATGCCACCTTTTAATCAATACAAAAACAAAAACAATGACGTTTCCCAAGGTAACAACTAATTATCTCGCTGTTTTAAAACTTTCTAATTGAAAGAAAAAGAGACATAACGCCTTATGCACTCATTAATATCTCTTTGTAGTCCCGATTGTCGAAAACATTCTTCACAGTCTGTGAGACGACGTTGTGCGAAGCATAATAGTGGGGTCCGTGTAGAGAGTGAGTCTATCAGAGTATCATATTTAAAGCAACCCTCCGCCCAGTCTCCGCTTTCAAATAGTTTCACAACAATCAAACTGTTGTGCATATTCCAGAATAATGATTCTCATGTATTGCAAAATGGTCTTTCTCGGTTCAATCAATGTTACTTCGCAAAAACAATGTTGAACCCATAATTTTATTAGAAAATTCCTCAACGGAAAATGTTATCAAACACAAAATAAATAACCCGACCAATCCAATAATCGTATAAACAACGTTTTCAGTTAAATTTTGTGCCGAATGCGACTACTGCTATATGTTCCCTTCGTTTTCCTTTTTTTTCTGTTCTGGCATTATCTTTTATTAGAAAACTCTCCAAAATCGAGACGACAAGCAAATGACTGAATTGCGTGTTCACCAAAAATATTTTCAAATTATAAGAAATTCATGCAAAATGTTTGGATTTTTCGTTTTATTTACTTCGGGTGGATTCATTTTTTTTTCTTTCTTCGTTCTCGACTTCTATTTGTGTTTTATGTCGTGTCGTATATGGCATCGCTATCGGAAAAAGGTTTATTGGGAAGAATTGGCAATGTGGGGAAACCGAATGAATATGGAACACAATGCTCGCCCGTTGTAGAAGCAACACTAAGTGATAATAATAAATATAAAAATAAAAATTTATGTAAGCAACTTGAGACATGTTCCCATTTTCTCTTCTTTTTAGCAGTTTTGGGGTAAGCGAACAAAAAACGAAGAAAAGAAAATCGTCCACATCTTTTCAGCTCGACCCACTACACATTCACATAAACTCTTGTAAAGAACGGAGAAAAATAACAAGCGATATATGCAGCGTAGAATGATGATTAATGAGAGTTTAACTGTTATAAAGGAGGCAAAACGTGATGATTGTCCATAACGCCAGTCAAATAAAATATATAAATGGATCGGTACCGACAATGATGCGCAGTCATAGAGGAAAGCATTGTTTGAATCTAATGTGTGTACTCCCAACGGGTGAATTTAATTCAACGAATCCCGAAATTCATCTGAAAAGTTGTGTATTATCCTTTTCACTATTTTGTATCTTTTATCAATGTAATTTGGTTAATTGAATCAGATTAACAAACGAACTGAGAGAACGTGAACAAACAAATGCCGGAGCTGTAATTGATTTTGCCAACAGAATATTGATCGACTTTGAGTACTCAAGTCTAATAAATCCAGTGGGGATTTATCTATGTTTTACACAGGGTTAGTGTAATATACATTTTCGAACATATATACCCCCAACCCCCCTATTCACTTTGTTAACTAGGTCATGACTTTGGTGTATAATATTTGGTTTTTCGAAAAATGGGAAAAAGATGGGGTTGGCAGAAAGAAAATTGTTATTCGCCACGATATCAGCTTTTTACATCTTCGTTCGTTTTTTTTTTTTTTTGGTAAATAATTTATCGAGAGTTCTAAATTTATGAATAATTGAACAGCATGTTGTTGTTAAAGTTTACCCATTTCTCTTCGGTTATGTTTGCTTCATTCAGACATTAAATAACGTCCCAACGACTGGGATATTCAACTCTCCCGTCAGTCGTCTATATCGTGATTCGTGAAGCTGCAAATACAGGTGTAGAATGTACAAAATTGTCGACGATCTGTAGAATTTAAATGGATTTTTGGCTAGACGATTTTATGCAGGTCACTGTTGATTGGTGCAGCGTTCTTTTTTTAATCACATGCGCCAAAAACGTGTCGTTAATATTAAACGAGACTCCGAGGGAAAAATTATTTGTTTCAACAAAGTAAAATGTTAAGACGAATGAAGTAATAGATGTTATCACCTGGTGTTTAAACAACTGAAGTAATAGAATTAATCGTAATGTGTAGATACGGAAGGAAAATACCGATCGCATGGATTTTAGACAAGTTCATGAGTTGTAGGTAGAAGCGAAAGTGTCTAAAATCCGCAACCACAACATTATACGAAAATAACTATTAGATGCAAAGGAACCAAATTACAAGAAAAATTCTGAAGTTTTGTCCCTCCCAGGGCATGGAAAATGATTTACAAAATTCATTCTGAGCTTAGGATTTAATTATGTTATTCTAATAAACGTTCTTTGAAATGAATAAAATTTGTATTGTCGTTATCTCGTAATCAAATTGAACACGTGTCGTTCAAAACAGAAACTCGGAAACCAACTTCCCAGGACGAAACTTAAAAAAAAATAAAACTAGACAAAAAAGCGCATAATTTGAAGAAGAAAAACCAGCTCCGCTATACTCTCTGACATTTTGCCCACCTGAGTGTAAATCGACCGTTTTACCTCCTCGTGATAAAAAAACGTGATTTAACAGAAACGTATGATTCCTTCTAGTAATTGTTAGTCAATTTTTTTGGTTTAAATCATTTTTTTTGTCTTGTATAAAACTTTATAATTAGCAACAGATAGCACTAATCTCACTAATCCAGTCATGTCTACGTTTATTACGCAATTACTCTTATTAATAAGGTAATGGAACTCTATAATTTTCTTCAGAGTACTATTACAAAGTAACTGCAAGTCTTATATCCCACTTCCCACACATGTCTTATGAATATTTTAGGAAACGGATTCATAACGTCTTAAAATCAATAACAATTTTATAACTGACGTGTTTCAAAACTAGACACGTGTACAAAATGTCATCGTTTATTAAGTTTCACCTGCCACGAAGCTACGAGTTTCCCAGAAAATTGCATGCCTGTTGCAGTAAATAAAAATAAGGTTTCCTCTGTCGTTTTTGAGTAGTAATAACATAGTCTTCGCATTGACACACTGAACTAAATTACGGTGAGTAAATGAGACGTTTGAAAGCCGTATAAATAATTAAATATAGGCTCGTAGAGCTCATACTCAATCTATAAATTATCTAAGAATGTGTTGGCAGCGAAGGTGCAGGTAAAGGTTAGCTGTAATAGTTGCTCGTAATTACTTCTTTCATTGACTATATTTTGTGGGACGTATAATATACGTCGTATATCCTAATTGCAACATTTATTTGGTAGTTCATGATGAATCATTCCATCAAATACCACGTATTGTAGAACCAGAACAGATAGATGCAACGAATAAGGTTCGTTGAAAATTGTATAAAAAGCTCATCGCAAACTTTAGTTTGGGTCAAATCTGTTTCTTAGTTTTAGGTTTAAGGACTCTAGCTTTTGTGAGTACACTCACCTAAAAATAGTTAAAAAGAAATTAATGTCTTTGGTTGCTTTTCTTCTCATGACATGTTGTCTCACTGTGCGCGTCTAAGCAGTAAATCCGAGTATATATGGAATCATACTAACACATGCAACGTGTGGAACATGTGGAACTAAGAAAAACACAGAATCGCATTAATGTTGCTAAGTATTTTGAGGTGAATGCAATATAGTCTTTGGCTTGAATAATTGTTAACAAACGCGAATAAATTCAATTCAAAAGATATCTAGGCGGCCCGACCAACGGTTGTTGTGATTGCTCGCCCAGAATCATTTAAAAATAATTTTTGAGTTGTTTGGAACGGATAGGGAGACTACAAAGATCTTCTGTGGGACTCGAGTCACGACTGATATGCTACCGAGCAGCCACTAAAGAAACAAAACCATTTCTACAATTGTACCTAAGAACATTTATGCACTAAAGTTATAAGTTTACGGTCGGTTTCAATCCACAAATTTGCATAAATTCAATTTTCATTATTAGGAAAAAAAGGAAAATTTTCGTTTTGTACACACAACCGTTACTACTAATACGAACAATTTGCTAGACCATTTTGTGTATCGAACTTTTTCCATATTAATGCCAATTGATTACATTTATACGTTGCAACTGAGCTAACAAGAGTATTCAGTATGCGAAACGAAGAAAAGACTAGACAATATTATTGCTTTCAGGAATTGTATTCCTGGAAACTTGAATGCCAAAGGAGGAGAAAAAAAAACTTTTTATTTTATTCTTTCATTTATTGGAATGGAGAATTGGAACTAATATAAGTTGTGTAATTTACTTTGATAGTTGAAATGCTCCAAACTCCAAAGTAAAAAAAATAATTTTGCTTATACTTGAAAAGATTTTGCTATTGATGATGCGATTATATGAATGGTAAATCAAAAATGCTCGGAAAAAGCGGTAATAAAAACTGAATTGATGATTTTAATTAGACTCTTTTAACAGTGAGTTTCTTGCTCCATTGGAATTTAGTTCGTTTAGATGGCTACAAGCAATTAAACCTCGAGTTTATTTCATCATTTCATTCATGATAAAAAGTTCACTTCTTTACATCTGTAGATTTTTTATTTGTTTAAAGGTACCAAGTGCTGTAGCATCTCGAGTAGCGGTATGTACCATTCTTCTACTCGGAAAGCCAACTTTGAATGATACGCTGAAAAGTTGTGGATCATTAAAACTCAAACACGGAGATCATATAATTATATCATATAATCCTGGATGGGGGCCTGAAGTCTCGTTATGTAAAATCTAGGTCTGATTAAATGGTGAAAGTAGCTGATTTCTCCGGTTAGCTCCGGGTAGCTCTTTATGACTACACTCACCAGGTTCGATGTTTGTGGTAAACATGCTCAAATGCTTATACATAGTCTTTCCTAATCATCGAGAATTAGTCTAGACTATTGCTAAGATGTTATTAGCTCTACTGACTCTAACAAAGTGGCACAAGATAAATAAAATTCTGATTTATTAATTGACATCATATTGCCGTCACTGACGGTCAGTTGCACAAATCACAATGGAATAATCAAGATAGATATGGTTGGGAGGTAATGACAGCACATAAGTTCGATGTGCCTACACTAAACAAAAATTACTAGAAAATATTTTAAAATTTCTATCGTTGTTCAAAAACTGTGCATAGTATACGTACGAAATCTCTAACAATATTTACTTACATATATGCGACAGTGGATTTTGTGGGTCGGCATTATGTGGAATCTAAGTCAGGGGAAGCTGAGTTTCTAAGTTCATTTCGGTTATTGTATCTCAAAACAGATGACCAAAATTTCGATTCATATTTTTATTAAAATGAAAGGGACAGAAATTTCGTACCACCGTACATCTTATTTGGTTTTATGTGAGATGATCTTCCCACTATATATTTATCTACATTGGGAAAAATTACATTTCAACTCAATAGTGCGACATCTACATTCAAATAATCAAACAAATTTCTACGTAAAATGAGAAGAAATTTTCACTCTGAAACATGGGAATGTATAGCGGGCGCAACTGAATCTCAATTTCTCATCGAAATAATAAAAATGGGAAAATTAGGATTTAAGGCTTGCACTTACCAAAAAAGTACTCCGTGTGAGAGACAAAATTGAATTTTTTTCAATTTTTGCTCTGTTTACGTGAGAGCTCGCTCTCTCACGTAGTACTTTTTGTGGAATGGAAACCATACTTACGCCTTTGTGGGCTTTGATTTCATTTGAAAAGTTTTCCGATCTAAATAAGGTACAGCAAGACAAATTCCTATTTCACATGTAATTATGAATGTTCTCGATTCATAAACTCATTATAGAAAGTGTAATAAATAATGTCGAGATATATCATTTTCTAAAACCTTGTAAAAATGATTTCTCTTAAAACGTTTCAACAACTGAAAAGGGTTGATTTTAACACTATGTGTGAATAACATCCTAGCTTTTGCGACTGTAAATTTTCATTTCGAAAGTGGTATTCATAACTTAATTTAAAAGAAACTCTTATCAGTCACCCTCCCTAGGTGGGACTTAGTAGATAAAACCACATATAAGCTATCCACAGGAGCGATAAACTTTCCAAAAGTCAAACTAATTATTGAGAACATAATATAAAGACCGAAAGTTACTTTGATTCACTGTATTCCCGGTGGATTTCAAATGCAGTACATGACAGAAGAGGTTTGTAATCTATAATCCACAATGATTTTGTCTAATAGTGGGTTGTTGTTACACAATAGAAGGGTAGAATTATAAACCTCTGGAGACTGGAGACCCGGAAAACATGCATCGACGTGTTTCGATGTTATCGAAATTGTCAAAAATTGCGGAAAATATAAATCGAGAAAAACAAATAAAAAATATTTTTCGTTTAGGACAAAACTTTCTTCGTTTTCTATATTTCGCCGGCTCTCCAATCTTTTATCGCAAAAAGGATAAAAGTAATTTTCCGATTTCGGGTTTTTTTTTCTTTCTCGATTCTTGTTATTATTACGAATTCTTGTCGTGTGTGCAGTGCTCGATATCGATACATTATTTCGATATTTTATATATTTTTCTATAATTCATATGACATAACGTTAGGTAAGTTTATGTAGGTCATGTCAAATATATCTATATTTATATTGGATCAAATGGAAGTATATGTATATCACAATTACGTGACAAAGAAAACATAGAAAAGATTAAAAATCCCCATTTTTTCGGTCCCAGCTCAAAAAACCTTCGACGATATTATCGAGAGACGATTTCATACATCAAAATGGGGTTTTGGTTTGGTTTGGTACGCTATTATATGCTGCAAAAAGACCTTTTTTTCTCTTGCCAAAAAAAAAAACAAAACCGGATATGTTGTGTGCGCTTTGTGTGTACTAAGGTGAATGGATTTCTGTCGTATTATATCTAGTTTTTACTAGTGTTGTTGTTGTCAATAGAGAAAATAACTTTGTGAAAATGGATATTTTTGCTAGATATTGGGAGGGAAAGCAAAAAAAAAACTGTCGCTTTGAATGTGTGGAAAAACACATTTGATTTAATAGAAAAGATGTAATCAAAGAGATAGAAAATTTTGATGTTGCAATTTAATGTATTCCATAAAGTGTACATACCTTTAGAGGATGCTAACGAATAAAATTTCATTTTGCTTTCCAACGAGAGTCAATGTAATTTTTGAAATTATTCCGGAGAAAAGAAGAAAAATAACCGAATCAAGTCGGGCGCATTATTCTGAAAGCATCAAATTAATTCGATGAGAGGTTCTGAATCAAGACATTTATTAAATATGGACCCGTTACAAACAACTCGAGTCGTTACTGAAAGTAACAGATAGTCGAGGGGTGCCACACTTCTTATATTAAATGGACTAAATACACTGTTATGATCAGAGCGAGAAGTCCGAAGACCAGTTAATTATAACTTGCCTTGCGGGCCTTGTCATTGCATTATTCCAGACATTATTTTGACACATCCCACATTCGTATGTGATTAAATGGACCAAAATTGAAATTCGACACCCCGAGGGAAACTAGTCTAGTTCACGAAATGCGACATCTCTCGAGGTCGTTCTTAAAGTATGCACGGGAGAATATCTCATGAACCATGGACCATGAAAATGTGCGAGAGGAAATACCCGGAAATACCAACGGACAGAAAAAAAAATTGTTTCAATCCAGCCGCTCTCCTACTCCCACATGCAAACAATGTGTTTTAAATTGTTTTAATTGACAAAATTTTTGATAATTTTCTCAGCGGATTTTGTTTTCTTAGGTTCAGGGCCTACTTTTTAGAAACTTTCAGAGAAAATCGAGAAATTCAAGAAACTTTGAGAAATTCAAGAAACTTCGAGAAATATTTCTTGAATTTCTCAAAGTTTCTTGAATTTCTCGAATTCGAGAAATTTCAAGAAATTCCAGAAAATTCAAGAAATTTGGGAAACTTCGAGAAATTCAAGAAATTTCAAGAAATTCAAGAAATTAGTTTCCAAAAAGTAGGCCCTGCTTAGGTTATAAGAAACATCTTTTGTTCGAAGGGTAAGGTGGCGCGACGGTCGCTTTTTGAAATAATCATGTTTTTTTTTACCATTTTCCATAGAGTTTAGAGTATGAGTCGAGGTATGAGTATCGTTCAAGTATTTGGGGTCTGATATAAACGTTGCGATGGAACTGAATGACGATCCTAACACAAAAGCTCACAAGGCTGTAGGTGAAACATATATCTCTTCAGAAGTAAATTACTAAGTGTCACCGAGATTAATCAGGTCCGCTGCCATTTATGCATGCTGTACTTTAACTTATTTTTTGAAGGGTTTTGAAAGGAAAAAACAACAGCCAATCCAGGTCGAGTGGTCAAATAGAGACACATGGAAAATTAGAACGAACCCAGAAACCAAGAAAATTTATGGTAAGGAGAACATCACGAAAATAGTCACTGTGGGGAGACCATGTGAGCAGGATGAACGATAATAGAGTGGTCAGAAAAACTTCTTGTGTATAGACGCGATCGAAAAAAGGCTGAGATGAAGACAGAATAAGAGATGGATCGACAGTGCAGTAACTAGAAAACAACTTAGAGAAACAGACAAACAAAATATTCAAATTACTCGCAATTACGATCATATATTCACGAACAAAATGTACGATGATTTGATGTAACATTCGAAACCCGTTAAATCTCTTCCCTTAGTACTGCATTTCAGGGATCACTTTTATTAGGGCACTTTTTATGGATGTTTCACTTTTTTATTGTATATTTCTGCGTACATAGTTACGTTGACTATACCGCAAACACAAACGTTCGGTCCCCCAGCTATAAAATGTATGTACACATAAACGACAGTTACAGTTTCGATGTGTAGTTACAATTCGTAAAGTGCAATAAAAAAAATTTCAAATATTCTTCGTATCTCCACCTCATACGCTCAATTAATTTTATGTCATCGAATACTAATTCGAAAAGTTTGACGATAAAAAAAAGTTTTACATTCAAATTTATTTATGTTAACTATAAAATAAAATCCGACCCTCCCTACTGCGCCACACACAGATCGACATGGCAAAAAAAAAGGTAAATCCATTTGTACGTTATTTTGTTATATATTGCCTAACTTATTCGTTTCAAATCGCTTTTTGCGGCAGACACAAATTAAATAATTGGATTTGCATTTTAAAACTGTTAATAATAACAGACGGATCGTTTGGTTTAGTTGAAATTGGACGATGATTTAAAGTTTTAATTAGAATCATTCTAAAAAGCGTAAAATTCCACTTTCAGTTTACACTTCTATGGTCATAGTGGCAGCCTTTGTTGTCTGACAAATTTAAAATTTGTTTTTACATTTGTTTACCAGCTGATCCAGTCATATAATCACACTGCTATAGTGCTAACTCGGTTTCAGCGCCACCACGCGTAAACAAAGTCAAACATAAGACACAAACTTGATTGACATCACTGATAAAATAAAAGCCAAATTTAACTTACCAATTGTCGTGAGCACAGTCAACGAATATAAAAAAGCTCTGGCAAAGGTCCAATCGAATTCGGGTACATTCGATTGTGGATACATTACTGCTCCAGTCAGGGGTACGTTGTTTCCCTCCAATTGAGCTGTCATTTCGTCGGTAATCCGTTTGATTAGTTGATCTTGGAATCTAGCGATTTCAAGTGCGGCTAGTCTGTTATCAATGAAGAGATGAAAGTTATTTGAAATGGAATTGGTAGTGGGAAGAGTGCCCTCGTGGAGGACTAGAAACAAAATAATTATCTGCCCCACAGTTTGTTCATCTTTTGAATTTTTTTTAGATTTATCAAAGTTTTCAAAGTCATCAATGTTCTCAGTCAATTAATTGATTCATAGTATATGATATTTTGGCGCTAAATTTGAATTCGCTGAAGGTTTTTCAAATTTTGCGCCAAAATATTGTAATCTGGAAACACTAAAAGAAAACCACTGGATTGTCCATAACTTCACTAGTTTCGCTAATCAAGGTTGAGATCACGGCAGAGTAAAAGCAAACTTACTTTTGAGATCCTTTCATTGCCGAAATATTTTACTGCACGCTGTAACTAGTAGTAGTGGAATAGCGGTTCTCCCAATAATGCTTTTTCAGAGAAGTCCTTCGATAGCTTTCACTTCACATTTGTTAGTTAAACCAATCATACCGAAAAGGGTAATATACCTACACCGATTTGAATTCAGACAACCGGTTTTTTCGCGAGTTTTTTTCGTCTGCGGTTGAGTTTCGTAACCTCGCATAAGCAGCTCCATTTCGTAGTGGTCGAGGTAGTGGTAAGCAGACGTGTGAACCATTACATCATTGAGCGCTAAGTGAGACCTGAGTTCTGAGCATTTTTTTTTAGATTTTTAAGGTTGGAACGGTCCGTTTCCATTCCATGGAACCATTTGTTTCTTTTCCTTTGTTATGTGATTTATTTCACAAATATTCGGTACTGATTAGAGATCCATATTTCGGTCGGTTGGATCATCTTTAAATTATTTTACTTAATTTTGAGGTTACGAATATTCGAGTTGGTTTAACGGAACCCTTTGAAGAGAGTTGCAAAAATCCAAGTGAAAATTTTCCGATTTTTCCGATGACTTACTTTTGTAATTACTTCAAACGGGTTTGACTTTGATTACCCTGAGTTCTCGTGTTGGCATGCATTCTTTGTGCGACCATCGGATCAAAAGTCGCAGTAAATATCAATTGTCAAAGTGGCTGAATCGACTCGGTAGGAAAGTATCAACAAAAGATGAAATGAGCTTGATTGGCGAGTGCCAATGGTATTAAATATGACGCAAAAGGTAAGATCTGCAGGGTGTTTCGACAAATCGTTGAATGCAAGTAATTCTGGATATGAGAGGTAATTGACTTGCTTCGGACGAAAACAAGCACGTCTGTGGGATAAATGACATACGTTTGAAGGGCTTTTTTGAGCCAGTCCAGAACTGATATAAATACAAGTGGCATCGAAAAGACATTTTCTTCCGCTACACTGCAATTTTGAGTAACTTAAAAATGGCTCTGTACTGCATCTGGGGCTCGCCCATTCTCGTTATGTGAAGTCTTAGTATCATTTTGAAGAAAAGGACAACGACATCCACCACAATACAGCCCTATGTACAGAGTTTACCCGATACTCCTTATCACCCAACGGCAACGAAATATTTATTTATTTGCACACAGAAATTTAATTGCATTAATTTTTCATGTTCAAATTCCCATTGAAACGTAAATGGAATTTGTTTCAGCTGCAATCAACTAACAACAATACAAACCCATTTATCTTCCCCGTACACACACAAAGACATTACCTGATTAAAATTACTTACCGAGTCCAATTTTCTCTGTACAATATATTCAATGAGACAGTAATGTCCCAAATATTTTCCACCGTTCTTTGTCTGGCCTCAGTCGCTTCATTTACAGTTGCCTGTGACAATGAAACATTATCTAATCGGCTTTGTGGTGGCGGTCGCAACAGTTGTCTATTTGTGGAAGCGAGTGTACGTTGTTGCATTGTTGATGCACCACCCTCAATGGCAAGAAAAATAAATGAACCTGCAGCCAAATAAATAAATAAATTTTGAAAGTGAATCGCAGAGAATGCCGGTGTGTGTGTGGTCGTTGGTGCAAAGATTGATCTGTTACCTAATAGTGTATAGCCGAATAATAGTGTGCATATGCCTAGGTTTGTCAGCAGCCCGACCCAGAATGACGTTGCTTTCGGTCCCATGCACGAACAGCATCGCTTCGATTTTTCTGATTTAGACTGATCAATGTTGCCGTTACTGCAAGCCGTTTTTAACGTGCTTGGTGGCTCATTTTTAACTAATTGATTGGGTCCGTTATTGTGTTGCTTCGTTGCTAAAGATGGGTAGGACTCGTATCTGTAACGTCCACTGTCCTTGTCCGCCATAATGTTAATGTTTCGTTAGCTTCTCTGACTCGAATATTTTCATTTTACAAATTCTAATGTTCTTCGGGCGATAGTCGAACGAACATCTATCTCATACAGTATGGACGGCGTTGTCAACTCACACGTGTAGCCATTTGTACAGCTGTGGATATGTCCTCAAATGTACCTGAAAAAGGGTAAGGAAATGAAATTAATTTGATTTGTGGCTCATTTATTGACTTTGTTTTATCCAATTTGAATGGAGTTAAGATGTAAATTATGTGTTGAAATGGGTAAAGTAAATTTATTTCAAGAGCCTTCACTCCATACTTCATCGGGTAATAGACGTTTACAAAACCTCACCGCAAACTTAATAACTGGGAAATTGTAATTTATTGTTTTAACCTCTCTTCCAAGCAACCAAACATTCATTACCGAATTTCACACACCTTCCATATCCGAACACGAAACCAATAACTCAACAACAACCACACCTTATACAGCAGGCAAATGCATTTACCATAAAAGCCGCACATATGCTCTCCTCTCGCTCTACAGTCAAATACGTATACACACAGTCCCGAACCGACACGATATTTATACCTTTAAAACCCTCATCAAAAACTTTTCATTTTATAAATTAAATAATTAAGTTTGAAGAATGTTTACGTCGAAATAAAATGCTCCCCGCACACATCAACCGAACTTACTTCCAAAAGTTTCCATTCCGTTTCGTCACTCCGACAATTGTGATTCATTGGTTAATTTTCCTGTGCATATAGTTTTCAGTTACAACAAAAAAAATTTGCACCGTCAAATTTATAACAATTATTTGTACGGTCTCGTGTGTTGTGTATGATATAGGGTGAAGAAAAAATCATTTTATGCTTTGGATATCTCTACCTACACATCGCTTTTCCTACACATGCAACACACGAGAATGAGCTAACACTTTATTTACTTCTTTCGGATGGAAATGGAAAATGGATTTGGAGCCAGAAAATTTATGGCTGCTTCACCTACATGAAATACCGCGTATAGCAGCATATTGCATGCGAAGCTAACAGCTTTTTTTTAGTTCCTTCTTCATAATATACAATTTTATTAATGTTATTCCCTTGACTGAAAGTCAGGGTCTTATGAAAGAAAATACCCTTAAATGTCCGTAACGCTAAGTTCACTTTGATATTTTGAAAATGTTCTACATAGACAAAAAACGTTAAATACAGAAAACGTCCGTACACTTGTGGACTCGATAACTCGAGTAATTCTTTACCGATTTGCAAAATTTTGGTTTTAATCGACGGAGAATGAAAATCATGAGGTTAAGTTCGTAGATGGGCAATATTGGGATAATGAGATGGGAGTAATTCTCAAGAGAATTTTATTCCTTGTTACCGCGATAACTTCCATAATTCTTATCCGATTTTCAAAGATTTTGTCTTAATCGACGAAGATTGAAAATCTTGAGGCTGAGTTTGCAGATGGATAATGTTCGAACAACGAGATGGGAGAAATTCTACACAGACGCTTTCTCTTGTTACCGCGCGATAACTTGAGTAATTTTTACCCGATTTTCAAATTTTTTGTTTTAATTGACAGAGAATGATATTGGAGTAGTGAGTTTGGAGTAATTGTAAACATAACTTGTTTACCACGACATTTTTGCAACGGATTTCCAGAAAAATTTCTTATTTGACGAGTAGTGAAATTCTGGATTTCTGGTCTAACAATTAAGAAGTACTTCCCAAAAGAGTTTTTGCTTGCTTGAGAAACCGATAGCTCGAGTAATTCTCAGAGGCTTCAAAAATCAATTTCGACCAGTAGCGTAATTCATGTGGTTAAACTCGAACATTGGAATTTAATTGGACTAGTAATCTGGGATATACGACAATTTTTGCGTGAAATCCGTATTCTTAAAAGAATTTTTTTCGTTCCTAAAATGTTTGAACGAGTGTGAACTTTGTGGCCAGAGCGAAGCGAGGGCCGTAATTCACACGAGTTATATTTTTTCAAGAGGTAGGCAGGAAATACGCCAAATTATACTCAGACGCTTTTCCTTGTTATCGTGATAACTTAAGTAATTTTTACCCGATTTTAAGTTCGTAGATGGATAATATTGGAGTAGTGAGGTTGGAGTATAATTGTAAACACAACTTGTTACCGCGACATTTTTGCAACGGATTTCCAGAAAAATTTCTTATTCGACGAGTAAGTGAATCTGGATTTCTGGTCGAACAATCTAGAAGTCTAGAACAATCTTGCTTGCTTGATAACACGATAACTCGAGTAATTCTCAGAGGCTTCGAAAATCGCAGATTTGAAAATATTAAGTGTTTTCGACCAGTATCGTAATTCATGTGGTTAAATTCGAACATTGGACTTTATTGGACTGGTAATCTGCCATATACGACAATTTTTGCGTGAAATCGCGTTCTTAAAAGAAATTTTTCGTTCCTAAAGTGTTTGCACGAGTGTGAATTTTGCCAGAGCCGTAATTCACATAAGTTTTTTTTTCAAGAGGTAAGCAAGAAATGCGCCACCTGTTCAGCGCTTTTAGTAGACTATATAGGAGACTCAACTTAGGAGTAAGACATCGCTCGCTGGACCTTCAACTCATAGCTCTTTTTGTTTCTTCAGGAAATTAAATAAATATGAGTAAAATGAAGCATGTGATGACTGCTGTTTTCTGAATAAAAGAGACATCACCTTTTCATGTGACTTTAATTTTGTGATCTCAAAAACACCACCTCATTTAAAAATAGTTAGAAAACTAAGGCTGGAATTATAGAAAAAAAATAGCCAGTCAAGGGACCTGACCCACCCAAGAGGTGGGACCTAGTACTTTCCAGTCCCAGTAAATTATAGTCTAGTCGTTCTTTTTTCGGTATTCATGCACCGGGATATTTATATAAATTTCAGATTTATATTTTCTGTTGCGAAAGGACTTCGCTAAAAATGCATTAAAACTCGGAGACCATTTAATTAACACTAACACATACTAAGAGTATGTTGTTTATGCATTGAGTGGAATTTTTTCATGCTAGATTTTTCAGTGGAAGCACTCGAGTTTAGAGTTTTGAGAGTTCAAGGAGGTGGTATTCATTGGATAACCAAGTTATTTATGGCAATGTTCATTTAATATTCATGTGTCTTAACAACCAGTATTATTGCGTTGTTTTAGATGTGAATAGCGTGAATAGTGTCTCACCCGTGAAGTGAGTCTGCCAACAACAGAGAGATGCTAAAATGACGACTGGGACGTCATTTGACAGATAGAGGGAATATGTCGAATGACAGCTGGTTTCTTGAAAGAAAATTCAATAAATTTTCTCTCGACCAAATAGAATGTTATGATGAAAGAGAAAAAGATATTTTGAAAAGTACCCCAAGGCAAGTTAAAATAAACTGGTCTTCTGTCCTCTCGCTCTCAACGTACCACGTTGAATGAGAAGCTAATACTTTAACAAGTACTCCAAGGCAAGTTATAATAACTAGTCTTCGGTTTTCTCGCTCCGATCATAACAGTCTATTCAAAATCATTTGACATATTCCATCTATCCGTCCAAACGACCCCGTCGCCATATTATCATCTCGCCGGACAAGAAAAGCGAATTTAAGTGGTATCAGGGTCAGCTGTCAAAAATTCATGAATTCTAAAACTGAGAGTCTGACTCCGTTTTCAAACAAAATAAATTGGTTTGCGTTTACGCTAATTTTGAAGTGTGAGCTCGAGACCAGTTATACCAAAATCGCTCTCACTCTACGACTGTTATGATGAGACAGACGGAAATATAATTTGGACCAGTTGTTTTAACTTGCACAGACCAGATAATTATAACTTGCCTTGGGGTACTTGTCATTGCATTTTTACATACAATTTTTTGACATATCCCCCAAGGCAAGTTAAAAGAACTTGTCTGAATATATCTCCTTCTCTTTCATCATAACAGTCTATTGGGGGGATATGTCAAAAATTTATAATGTGAATGTGCAATGACGAGTACACCAAGCAAGTTATTATCAGCTGGTCTTTGGAACACTAGCGCTGATGATTACACTCTAAAAAATGTTCATGAAGAGCGATTTATGACCATTTTATTATAACTGAGCTGTGGATCACACGTTACTTGGTTGACCCACAGATTAGTAGAATTTAACTGGTTTCCGCTTTCCGTGAACATTGTATGACAGGTGGATTGTTTGCAAGAGAATCATCCCAGTTTCTATGAATTTTTGAGGGAATTCTCTCCCATCATGTCATTCATATGCGTGTTTCATCGCAGAAATCATCATCGTGTACGTAGTAGTTCGACAAAAGTATTGATCAAGATTTGTGATGTCAAAATCGTATCAAACAATAAATTTAGGGTATTTTGAGGAAATAACCTTGTTACCACATAAGTGAATGCATACGCCATGATACGAAAACACACCGTATCACTCACCGTAAGTTAATCGAAACTATCGTTTTCTCGCATATTGAGTCGCGGTACTTCCAAACACTCCAAGAAGCAAGCAAAACCGACCTTTTCCTCGCAATTGAAATATAGACCGAGAGAATTCGCTCAGTGTCCGCTGTAATATTTTATTTTACCCGCTGTACGGGACTGTTTAAATTTTCATTTCCAATGACAGAAAACGAGACAAAATCATATTTGTGAGCGGTACATCGGCAGACATTGTATTGCTTCGATTATTTTCTCTCTTTTTTCTCCCAAAGCTTCAAAAAAATTTCTTCAATGAAATGATGTGGGTCTTCCAATTTTCACGATATCATTCCATTCAATCGGGGATTTGTATCGCCTATCGCTTTGCGTAAACTTTACGTCGTAAACTATCGATCGAATGCTGTACTGTGCAAAACTATACATATACCGGAGTCGAGGTGTATTCAATCAAACTTTATTACGTAACTTTTTCTCCAAATGCTTCAAAGTAATTTCGTTGGAACATTATACTATACAATGCCATGTCTTATAATGTAAAAATAGAATTACGGCAATATTTACGCATGGCGTAATTCAATTCAATTTGGAAGATACTTAAGTTGAAAAACGAAAATATAAATACATCTCGTACGGGGAAAAAAGCGCGTGGTATGTTTCAGTATACTCCATAATATGCCATATATTTGAACCACATGTGACACATAGGAATATATACAGCACACAATATAGTATATGGTACGCATTTTCAAATATTTACCGAAGAGATGATCCTTCTTCCGTAAATCCTTGTTTAGAGTTTTTGAAGCATTTTCTTTTCTTTTCTTTAACATCCTCATACGACGTAAGGAGTTATGCAGCCATACGAATTCTTGTTCATTACTTATACTTTATACATCTTGAATTTAATTTATTTTGCATTTTTCTGAATCGGTTTTACGTGGATCCTCTTCTTAACTCCGGTGAATCAGAAAAAATATTATCTGCGAAAGAGCTCGTAAATGTACACTCTTTGTTATGTATACGACGTTTTGAACGGTTTTAAAAGTGTTGAGTCAGGAATATGAAGCCTAGCGATGAACCAAGCAATACCAAAGAAATTCCACAAAGGTCTGAATATCTGATGCTAACATAAGAAAGAAATTCTCCTTTTACTAAGAACTATTTTCCTTTGTTATCGTTACTCCATTAGCTTGCGACGTCTCTATACCGAATTCATGTATTCAACCAATACCATCTCTAGCAAACAAATTTCGTTTTTGTGCTGTCAAAATACCTTTGCTTGTAGACTCATATACTGTTGACTAATTTTAAATTTTACGTTGCAACGTTGCATTTTCACCACCTTAAAAAATGTAGTTAGGTGGCTAGAGATTCAACAAATGGTTCATACAGAATTCCTTGTCTTGTTCCTTGTACACTTCACAATTTATTTCTAAATGGTAGGGTAACTGATGTTTTCACTTCCAACTGAATCAATGCCTGAGAAAATGGGGAACCTTCTATTCTGTGTTAAGTCAAATCAACGTATTACATTTTTATGTTAGCTTCGGAGAGCTTTTAAGCTTTTTTTTACCTTTTTTGGAAACCAATGAAATATTTTTGTTTTTCAGACGAAAAATCAAAGTTGATCAAAACTCTCGAAGAATCTGAACACCTTACACAATATGATAACTTGGTTGCATTTACGGCCCTCCACTTTTAACCGATTAATTCTGTTTCTCTTTCATCAGTCATTCTACAATTCACGCCGTAAGTGTGCCTAAAATTTGAATTTTAGGTGAACGATTCGATGAAAAAGTGAACTGAAAAATACATTTCAACGCTTCATTGTATGAAAATGACGCTACGTTAGAAAGACCTGCGCAACTTTCCATTTTGAATTTGAACCGCACTTGAAATTGGAATTGCCTTATGTATAGTTTCCACTTAAAAAGAGCACTCCGTTTAGCCTCCGGCAACTGTCTACATGACAGTTGTAAAATAGAACAAAAGAACTGTCACGCAGTGGAAATTGAATTTATTTCAATTTTTACTCCGTTTACGTGACAGTTCCTTTGTTCTATTTTACAACTGTCATGTAGACGGAGGCTAAACGGAGTGCTCTTTTTAAGTAGAAACTATACTTTATTTGCAGTATTTTGATTAGTAGTCGCTTCAAATGGTTGCTGAAACAATAACCCCACACAATTCTCCTTTTGAACACGTAGTCGTTCTAGAACTGTCGAAATTGTTACACAATATCCGAATATAAGTGCTGTACAATACCCGTCCGGTTGCACAATAACTGAACGCACCCTCATAATCGGCACATCAGATTAGAGCTTCAAAGAAATGTTTCGATAGATGGTTGTAAAGACGAAGAATATTATGCTGCTTCACGCAGTAACTGTCAAATTGTTAATGTGGGTCAAAAAAATGTAACTTTTTCTCTTCTGTTAAAGAGGGTTTTCTTACCGGAAGTTGACATGAAAGGTTTTAACAAGGTAATTGAGTTTTTTTTATGTTCATGTCTATGTTGCTGCAAAAAACTGTCAACGATGAAAATTTCTCGAAAGTTCACACTGAAAGTATATTAAACTTATTTTTTCCTAATGGAAACAGACGTCTTTTCGTCTTTTTAACTTCAATTAACAATTTGCATTGGATAGGTCAGACGTCTACGGCTCGGTAGATAACCTTCAAATTACACTTTAAGGATGACCATTTGTGGACTCTGTCAGTTATATATGTGACAAATACAGAACCAACCAAGCTTCCTATACACCACTCCACTGTAAAGAACACACAAAGTAACGAGTGCTTTAATAAGGTAAAATGAAGAAAGCCAGAAGAGTGTATTCATGCAAGAACACTAAAAGATTGTAAGAGATGAATCTGAAGGGTATACTTGTGTAAGCCATTGATTTCCTTTTACTCCAACAGCTAAACAAACAACCGACGATGAAATTTTGAACAAAAATATTCAAAGGAAAAACTTGTGGAAATTGATACATTTCAAGCATTTTCAGCCCACAGAGGAAAAAAAAGCCTGCCAGATCAAAGTTATGAATGTGGAAAGCAAGGGATTTTTTTTCTTCCCTTTTTTCTATTTTGTTGCCTCTCATGCATGCTATACATTTCTTTCTACCTGCCAAATACATTACATTATGTGTATCTCCATACTATACACATACATCACTTTTAACAGCCATGTGTACGGGATATATAAAAAAGTAACCATAGAAAATGACTAAAGTGAGAAATCACGTTAAGTCTTTCGAAATTGATGGAAACCTATCAGTCAAATGACTATTTTAGGGCTTTTAGACAGCTTAGAAAGCGGCTAGATTTAAAGGATTTATAAAGGTCCACACATTATAAGGGTGAACCATAAAAAAGAGAAAGAGAAACTAATGCAATAAAATTTCGGTCTTTTTCTGCTTTTCTCTGATTTATTTCGTTGATAATCAACATTAAACGACAAATTTATATTCCAGATGATGGAATGGTAACATGGCATAATCTACGCATCGAATGAAATTTATGCAATTTGATTGAAAAACGAATTGAATTTGAAATTATTGGGATGATGATGATGAACGAACACCTGCATTTTTGCAATTTTAACTCGTCAAATTGTTTCCAAATTCATATCATATTTATGACAACGACGGTGTTCGTACGTGTTATTTCAGTTAAAAGGTACTTTACTGCTCAGCTCATTAAAAAAAAAATTAACTGCGCTAGTGTATTTTATGACACAAGGACTGTAATTAGATAGCTCGTATAGGTATCTGATCACTTAAGTACTTTCACATGCTACGTGGAATAATTTTCAATTATTTTACCCACTTTTTGACCCCTCAAAGTTCGGTGTTTCTGTCTGATGGCTTTAGGCACTTTTCCGTGTAGCCCTATGATAAGTAAATAACTATTAGTCATCACGGTGCAGAGATATCAAATGCACTGGAATGTGAAGTTTTCCGTTAGCTAAAGGTATTTTCGAAACGTTGACATTTAGTTTGTTAAAGAGTGAATTACAGTGTCCTTACAGACAAAACGGAATAACGAAAGTAGCCACAAAAGAATGAAAAACTGGAAAATTAACAATCTTCATCGTATGAGTTTGTTTTCGTACCTCGTAGTCGAACACATGCATTCACTTTGTGCCGAAATGTTTTATCGCACAAGTGCAATATGAGTAAGAGGCAACGGTATCTGTTAACATCTATATGGAGAGGAATTACGGCTCTCATTCTCTATCGGGTCTCTTTTCCATTTTATCGTAGGTAACACTTCAAATGTCAAACATTTTAATGTCTTTGGTAGAGAAAACCATTTGAATGTCCAACATTTTAATTGTTTTCTCTACCAAGGATATTAAATGTTTGAATTTGAACAGTAAACCACGATAGAATTCACATCGTAAGTGCGGTCGAAATTTAAAATGGAAAGTGCGGAGGTCTTTCTAACGTAGCGTCATTTTCATACAAGGAAGCGTTGAAATGTATTTTTCATACCTAGGACCTTCGTCCAATATGAAAAATACGAATAAAATACGAATAAATATGAATAATTCGATTCCAGACCTCGCCTTCGTCTCTGTCTGGAAACCTCTCACATGCTAAAAAAGACTTTTAGTCCTAGGTACGAAATGTACTATTTCGGTTCATTTTTTCATCGAATCGTTCACTTAAAATTCAAATTTTAGGCACACTTACGGCGTGAATTGAAAAATAGACCAGATAAAGAATCACAGTCGTCATTCTTCTCCTGCTTTGTGCACGTATTTTACACTTAATGTAGTTCTTTAAGCCAATACACATTTAATGTGGATAATGTTGAAGAAACTCCCAAAGCACGGCAGAGTAAAATACACCAGGCAGTAGCGGTTCATTTTTGAAACGTCAAATAAGGGACCTAATACACTGGATGAAAATGAACTCAAATGAACACTGACATAAATTGAAAAATTTTATTCGCAAAAAATATATGGCTACTAGATTATTCAGGTCCCTTGTCAAACGTCCACTCCTGCCTGGTTAACTTTACTCTGCCGTGCCCAAAGGAATAGAATCAGATAAATATTTCTAAGCTAGTTTTGACGGCTATATAAGGTCCTGAATTCTTCGAAATACTTTAATGTTTCTATGTTCTAAAAGAACGGCTTAAGACACCCGCACGAATACGGCTGACTGTCAGTAGAAAATTTTGCTACCAGTGCCAATCTAAATACACTCGCGATGTTACCTTCACTCGTGCGTCTCATGTTGAATCATACTATTAGGGTAGGTCTGTTTAAATATCGTGATCAATTGAAATGTCCATGGGTTAGGTCATAGGTTCTTGAAAGCAGCGCGCTCCCTCTCTCTTTCGCTTTAATTTTTTTTCCTAATTCCACTTGAAAAAGAAAGAATTTCAAAGTGAAACAAATTATCGTTCTGTATCGCTTCTATCCGTGTTATTCAACAAAGTACCCAGAGCATTAAGTTAATTTTCTTCGAACAAAAACATTAATGAAAACTCAAAACAATAAAACTGGTTTTATTCTAATTTCTAGACTGAAAGGCTTAAACTCGCACCAAGCGTTATTCCTTTTAAAGAACTGTCTTGCTATTCCAAGAATGATGCATCTTTTAAGATCTACGCCATGTTGGCTTTTCAAAGAAAATTTGGATATGTTTGACAGCATGATTAAATTTTCAGCCGAAATTATAACAAATGTCAGTTTTGATGAGCGAACATGGATGCAATGTTCACTACCGATCAAGAAAGGTGGTCTTGGACTAATATCAACGGCGGATATAGCTTCATCAGCATTTATATCTTCGATGAATGCGACGGAACATTTGCGAATTCAAATAACGCCATCGAACGATGAACTCTTTGATTCTGCAATTGAGTTTTGGAAAACTGAATCAGCTGCTGAAATACCATCTGAAAAATCGAGCATTCAGAAATCTTGGTCTATTCCAATTATGGAAAGGAAATTTGCCAACCTGCTACTTTCTTTTGAAAATGATGCCTGTCAGAAAGCCCGTTTACTAGCATCATCTCAAGAAGAATCTGGACTGTGGTTGAGCGCTTTACCTTCAACATCTCTTGGTCTATGCCTCGATAACGACACATTAAGAATTTCAGTTGCTTTACGAATTGGAGCAAAAATTTGTCACCCCCATAAATGTATCTGCGGCAAAGAAGTTGATTCTTATGGCTATCATGGGTTGAGCTGTATAAAAGCATCAGGCCGACATCCGAGACATAAAACTTTAAATGAAACACTTAGAAGAGGTATAGTTTCTGCAGGAGTTCCAGCAATTTTGGAACCACCTGGAGTCGCGCGTGAAGATGGAAAACATCCCGATGGACTCACCTTGATACCATGGTCTGCTGGAAAATGTTTGCTATGGGACGCAACTTGCCGAGACACAGTTGCAAAATCGTATTTGATGAACAGTTCAAGACATGTTGGTTGGGTGGCAAAAACGGCAGAGGATAAAAAGATCACACTATATAATTCTCTAATTGGCCAATATCTCTTTGTTCCTTTAGGTTTTGAAACGCTTGGTCCATGGGGTCCTCATGCAAAGCAATTTGTTTCCGAATTAGGCAAGAAAATCTCAAATGTCACTAACGAGAAGAGAGCTACGCTTTTCCTTCGGCAGAGACTATCCATAGACATTCAACGTGGAAATTCAGCTTCTGTGCTCGGTACATTGCCGTCAACCCAATCATTGGACGAGGTTTATTATCTTCTTTCGAATGAGAATAAAAAACGATAGTTAATGTTTTCCCCTGATTCTCCTGAATCAGGCCAGTTTCCATGGTTCTGGATAAATAGAGTAGGGTAATTTTTGTTAAGAATAGAAGCCACTCCATGGGTGGAATTTGTGTCATGTACAGGTACAAATTTAGGATTAATTTTAACGAATAATAAATAACTTGAATTATAAAAAAAATAAAACTGGTTGTTCAGAATGTTATATTACACACAACATGCAAACAGTTGTGGCAATATAATATAGAATTATAACAAACAATGCGCTGGGGTTGCGAGAGGAGACGCTTTTCCTTTGGTGAAATTTTGTACAAAATAATATTATATCGTTGGCTGGTGAAAAGGACCACGGAAATGAATTCTCCCAAAAGCAATTGTTTGGATTGCATTATTTATGTTTATTTTGTATATCCGACATTATTTACGTTGGAAAATGATGATGATTCATACGACAACGGGAGGTTTTTTTTTGGTATCATATAAAATAAATATCTACATTCAAAGTGCTGTGTGGCTGTTAGGGAGTGTCGAGGAAGCATTTTGACATTCCTTATTACAAGGTTTTTCATGAACTATGTCCTCATTTGTACACACTGTAGTGCTATTGTACAACATGACTGTGGCACAAAACACAACGAATATTCAAATTGTTCGTTCACAGAAACAACGGGTGGTAAACATATTATTGTCTTGAAATAATAGGTACAACCGAAATTACTTAAAGGTGTGAAGCCGAAGGATTTTCTTCGGAACAGATGTTTTTGGTGTCTCGGCAAATTTCTGTTGTAAAAAGATATGGCACAACAGTTTTTCTGCTTAAATACATGCAATCTTGTTAAGAGCAATAAGGGCAGCTAGATAATTGAGAGGTTAAATCTGCATCAGCTGCTTTCTCTTAGCCAGTAAACCAGATATTAACTAGGCTAGCTACTATGTCATAAGTTTTGAAAAAGAACAACTGGGTGACCAATGTTCATTTTTCATCGCACAATCAACCTAATTACAATGGTGTTTGATGTTGTCAGAGAGTACGATTGCTTTCGAGTTTAGATTTGAAAAGTTTTCATAGTAATGGTACACAAATTACGATTTTTGGAATTAGTCATACTGATAGGAGAGAGTGGGACACGTTTGCTACTAAAATCAAACAAAAAAAATTGAAAACGATCTGCACGAACGCTCACAACATTTCCTAGCGACTTCTCAACAGTGACAAGTGCCATTATATTTTTTTTCGTGCGGGTCGTGTTGTGTTTGTTTTGCCTTTTTTTCTCCTCTCAATAGACCATCAGAAAATAATGTTCTCTTGACGACTGGTCGAATGACGTTTGTAGTGAGAAAAGTGTAGCACTTTCTCTCCCGTGGGGAGAAAATAGAAATTTTTTTATTCGAACTGTCACTTTGTTTATGTTTTCGAAAATGGTGTGGCGAAACTATGTTTTTATTTCGTAGAAAAAAATGGCAAAACACAACATACACGCATGAAAAACGTTGTGTTCACCTCGCTTCCCTCTGGCCGCAAACATCGCTCTTGTTGGGATTTGCTATTTTATCCGCTCGATAAACAATTGTATTTTGTGCCACCGAGAATTGAAATACGACTCTTTTCAGCACTCATTTTAGCGTTGTAAAGTGACTTATTTCAGCATTCGTTGTGATGTGATATAACAACACTCAAAGCAGTGTTGATATGGAATTTGTATGAGTTGTTACAGCATTCGTCTGAGAAAATGCAAAGCAATGTGATCGATCAAATTTGAATTTGAATTTATAATGAAAATTATGATTTTTTGTGCTCTTGTCTATTTCAATTCTCGGTTGGCACAAAGCATGATGTGTCACACGTATTGTAATTACAATACGTGTGACACAACATACTATTACATAACTAGGGATAAAACGAAGGAAAGTAGAGTTTTCGTGTGAATTTTGTTGATCCGAGGCGAAGCCGAGGTCAATAAACCCACGAAAACGAGACTTTTCACTTTTATTCCGAGTTATGTAATGGATTTTACATGCTGAGGGCGTTGAAAGAAGTGCTTAAAACATGAAAAGTACGGTTTTCGACGCATGTAGCATGTAAATAAATATTACAGAACGCAAGCGAGAAAACCGTTTTCACTCCGCCAAAACTTCGGAGTCTTTTGTTGTGAAAAATTGTTTGTTGATAATTGCCTTTTCTCGGGTGACTTGTGGCCAGAGCGTAGCAACAACACCCAAATAACTCTAGAGCTCGCCGGAAATATTTTCCCGGTAAATTCTGAACGAAATGAATCTGCTACTACAGTGCAGACAGGTACATTTTTCAGAAACCTTAGTTCGAATCCAAACTGTAGCTATCTCTGCCCCTATATATAAATAGTAACCTATAACAGTATAGGGCAGAGAATATTTTTAAGAAATTAGTTTCTTTGAAATTTCTTGAAAATTCTTTGTGAGGAATTCGAGAAAATCTAGAAAATTCAAGAAATAATTTCTCAAAGATAGGCCCTGCTATAAGGTACACAAAAACATTAGAATTGTAAGCTCTACTTAACCAAAGTCAACATCAAAAATTTAATAGAGACAGGTTCTATTTTCACAAAATCAAACTACGATTATTTATCAAGGAATTCTGTTAAAGTGTGAGTTTACCGAACAAACCCACAAAGTTTTATTAAAAAGTAAAGTTAAAAAAAATCGTACAAGCAGCTCTTTTTGCAAAAGACAAACATTTTCGTACGTTCTATATGCAGTGGTGTGTAAATATATGATGTAAGCATAAGAGCGATTTTCTATAACCATGAACATTGAATGATACAAAGATTTTTTTTTTTCGTTTGCCCGCAGTCTTTTTTTCTGTTCATTTTTATAAATGTTATGCTTTGCGCGTATTTTTTTGTGGCCGTGTTGAACATAGCGAAAAAATTGCAATATTCATATTTCAAGAGAGGATTTATTTTGCAATGTCTTTGAATTTATTTTCAATTCAGTTTTGCGAGAACAAGCCAACGGGTTGAATAAATTGGTTTGAGCAATTTTTATATTGCTTTTGTTTGCCGAGCTTTTTTCATTGTTTTTACAGCGAATTTTTATTTTATTTCTTTTTTTCGCCGGTTTTTATTGTTGGTCTACCATTCATATTCAAACAAATATAGAAAAAAATATTTATTTACCCAGGGCACACGAAATTCGGTTAGAAACGATTTAAAAAAAAAATGTAATGGTCCATGTTGTAGCTGACCACCCATAATGCCTCATTAGCAATCATTCAAAGCTTTTTTGTTTAGTCATTTTACGTAATCAAACACAAAATTGAAAATTGTATATTGGGCGGAAAAATTCTCTTTGTGGCCTTTCATACCTGTCCGTTTCAGTGTGGCATCATTCACGTTCAATGTACGAAAATTTGATTATTTTCCATAAGTTTAAGAGCCGAATTTGCGGGAAAATGTTCTGGATACGATTCGAAGCCGATGTAGATTATTACACGCAACAGTCACTTTTCATTTTTTTTACATGCCAGCGAGCGCGCGTTTGTATCACATTGTTTGTGCGATTTGCAGAGCTTTCGAAAGCTTTGCAAAAGTGGAATATTTTATGTAATACAAAAGAAGCTTAAAGCTTTCGAAAGCTCATTTCTAGCCGTGACACAAATGTGATACGGTGTTACGGCTTAACACGACAGTAAAGTAAAATGTAAACCTGCTGAAAAATTTGCTTACTCACTCTGCGGATACAAACTTCCGCCTCGTAAGTAAGCAGATTTTCCAACAGGTACCTAAATACTAATACTTAGTCACACAACTTTCCACAAAATAAGGAATACTTTACAATCCTTGGGCAGTAAAATCTCGGGATCAACAATATTTTTACAGGAGACAAGCGTCTGAAACCGTAATTTTCATGTTTCAAGCAGATTCGTACAGTCTTCGACATTTCAAATGTCTCACTGTCATTTTTTTCAAAGAATGTCATTGTGAATTCGCAATTTAAACCAAAACCATAATGAATTGGAGACCACCAATGACACGACCAATGGGCAGACCACCAGAAGGATGGACGAACTCGATCAAGCGAATGGTGGGGATAAACTGGCAACAAATGGCAATGGATCGTTCAGAATGGAAGACAAAACGGGAGGCCTACATCCAGCAGTGGATATCAACGGGCTGATCCCGAGTTTGGTGAAGGATTCTGCATTGTACTGCATTCAAAATAATCAAAATAATATCAATTTGAATCGATGACCCCTTATGTTCATTAATCTCGGTGCAGTTTCTGCATGAATACTGCTACAACCGACTCGTTTGACATCGATAACATTTTATGATTTTTTTTCCCAGTAAAATTCTCAAACAAAAATTTTTCTTTCAATTTTCCAGTGTATTGTGTTCAAAGTAATTTTTTTGACAAATGTGATGTCATTGCATTCACTGCTGTGACTGTAGAAGCTTAATTCTTTTTTTTGATACCAACATTGAAAAATGATACTTTCGCCCCGCATATGAGGGGCGAAAGTAAAAAAATGCATCCCACGGGGAGAAAGTACTTAACGAAGAGCGAACGCAGCTGAACGAACAGCGAAAGTGACTGACGTCACAGAAAATGAGAGAAATGAGTCGAGTTGTCAACAAAATCCGCTCATATTATGCAGAATACTTTGATCAAAATTGTAAAACACTGTGCGCCAGTGTTCTTATTGAAATTAGCATACAAAGTTGATACTTTTTGTTACTGAATGATTTGTTAGTTATATCTTAATTTTTGTGTGTGTTATTGTTGTGATGGCTAAATTATTACATTTTTCATATACCAGGGGGCTGCCGCCCCCTGGACCCCCGCATTTTCTGCCTAAATGCCTTTTTATTTCAACATTTTGTTGCGATGTTTGCGATACGTATCAATTTTCAATGTTAGTATCAAAAAAAATAGTATGAACGACTCGGGACAAAAGTAAAAAAATTCAACCTGTGCGATTAGAGCCCTTGCCTTCGGCGCGGGCTCCAACTCTCGCACACGGTTGAATTTTTTTACTTTCGCCCCTTGTCATTCAATGTACTATTTTGCTTATATTTTTTTTATATCAAAGACTATCATAAAAGATCAAAGACACAAAATGAAAATGTTTAACGATTTTCTTTTCTTCTCATCATCCTTTCAAGACAACGAAAAACGAAGAAATGTTCGTTTGTTGATTTTTATCCAAACAGACAACATCATCTATAATCCATATATATCGTTGGAAAAAGCAAAAAGAAACGTTCCATCGATGCCTTTATTCTAAAGTTTATATCAATGAAACGAGGGCAAAAAATCAAGATGACAAACGATTCTCATGAACGATACACCTTCTATTCATTTCAATCCGTAAATAATAATACAAAATACGACTGGATGCTCACTCAATCGGAAACGAATAAAAAAAAAGAAAAGAAGAAGGAAAAAAACCTAAAAGAAAAGTACTCTGTTTGGATCATCAGCTCTTTAACTTTAGTGTATAAGTCTTGTCATTGCTAACATTACAAAAATTGTATGTAATTTTGTTTTTGTGTGTGCATCAAAACGTGTAATCCATAACATCGAAAGAAGAAAATGTTCTGGAAAATTGTTGTATCCACTTTCAAGGGTTTTTCTTTTCCTTTCTTTCATGTAGCTAAAGCGATAGATTGTAATGTGTACTGTGGAGTTTATAAATCAATCACACGACGGGAACTAGTTGAACAACGTATTTACGGATTACTCAATGTGAATAGCTGAGATAAATAATTTTTATGAATCATTATTGTACGGATCCATATTTCAGGGTGTATAGCGCATTTTCTTTATGCAACCGATAAGTGAAAGCACAAAAGACTAATAATAAACTCTTGATATGTGTACACAGAGGAAAGTGCGCGCTTTGATTGATGGAAAAGCGTTATAAGCAGGTTTACAACACGAATTACTGCAAGCAGGACGGTTTTATAGACTAAGCCACATTCCTTGACGATTTGAAGGATAATCCCTGCATTGCATATTGTTACATCCTCCCCTAGTCTGTCATTTTTCCACGCACAGAACCTATCAAACCTATCATTCATCCCCACGATTTTCAGAATTCCTCACTTTCTCGAAACGTCTACTACATGGCACGTTGGCGATGCACAATTCTTGTGGAAGTCCTTTCTTTAGCGAATGGTTTCCGTCACTATTCGCGTTTTCGAATTGCCGTTAGTGGCAAAGAGATGGCCAGGCCAAATCATTAATTATTGGATTGGAATGGTGCTTGAACCGAAATTGAACGATGGTGCACACGTCGAATTTTTGTTGTACAAATCAAATACTCTATTTAGAACCACGTATCCACCGGCCATCAAAGGTTTTAGTCGGTAATAAACTACTACTTTTCAAGGCGATGTTCAGACCAAGATTTTCATATACTTCTACAGTTTGGTTTCAGTGTGCAAATAGCCATAAGAAACCTCCTAGAATCGAGTGTTAAAGGTTGTTCTAGATAGACGTAAGTGCACCCCCACTACCGATGTCCACAATGATTCGAAAGCTGAACTTGTTTCGGGTTTGTTGTGTCAAACGTAGACAAATTCCACCAAGACTGGTATTTCGTACAATAAAATGTGTAAAAAAACTTCCTCTAGACGTATAATTATTCACCTCTAATCGCCTAATTTTTCCCTACATATTTTATAAAATTAAAGCTGCCAGCGGACTTACGCCGTTTAGCTCTCCATTCACGAACGAACAATGGAACCTCCTCCCATTTCTCATTGTTAAAAAGTAAACGGAAACCTAAACGGAGTAAGTGCGATTGCAGCTTAAGAAAGTGTCGTAGCTATGAAAATACACAGTTCTGTTTGTGAAGTAGTGGTGAATTTTAAAAGTTCTTAATTTTCGAAATGAATTAAAAGAACCTTTACAGTAAATCTGAACGAAATATCCATAAACATTCAAAAAACCAATTTGGAGTAAACCAAAAGGGAGCATGGACAACTTCAATTTTTAGCTGTGTATCCACAAACGTCCAACGATATCCCACAGCATTTCACAGGGATGGCACAATAAAGTACGACTTTATATAAATTTTAAATTTAGGTGCATACAACTGGAGCAGAAATTTAACGATAGATCTCTATAAAGACAAAAAAAAACATTTTTCTGTGCTGAAGGACTATAAGCATTACAGAAAGCAATAATATTCATAGGGAGATGTGTGTGTATGTATATCCTTCTCTGTACATAAATAAAACGTTGGGGGTTTTCACTGTGCGGTTGCATTGTTTTGTTGATTCAAGTGAAAATTGCAGTTTTGTTGTCACGTATCCGTATCAATATTGTTGTATAGGTCATGGGTGAACAATAAATTTTATGACTATTCGCTCAGTGGTTGTGAATGTGTTTTACGTTGGTTACATATATAATGTCTCTTAGTAGTGATAGGGGAAACAACACGTTCCACTCGCTTTTTATGTGGAGAAGTCGTATGCATTTAAAGGTGCAAAAAGTTGCAGAACATAAAATGCATCTTGTTGCAAGGCGCTTTAGACTGAGTGAAATGTAAAATAAATGTAATTTTGTTCGAAGAAGAGCAGCACCTACGAGAGAAAAACGTGAGAAGGCGATCAACGTAAATTTGGTTGAACAGTGTACCCTGGAATGCACATTATATAACCCTTTCAATATGAGGTAAAATGAAACTTCGATGAATCAATTATCAATAGTTATTTACATGCTACATGCATCGAAAACCGTAATTTTCATGTTTCAAGCACTATTTTCGACGCTCTCAGCATGTAAAATCCATTACATAACTCGGAATTAAAATGAAAAGTCTCCTTTTCGTGTGTTTATTGACCTCGGCTTCGTCTCGGATCAACAAAATTCACACGAAAACTATTTTTCATCGTTTTATCCCTAGTTATGATATAGTAGATTACATTGAGTGCTGCGAAGGAAGGTCATTCATTACATAAGGGAACAATTTGTGATACGAGCCGAAATCACAAGTGTGTTTTAAGCACCAAGGTTTGAAAACTGTTGTTTTGCCTAGGGTAGAGTTTGCATATCCGAGTGAAGCGAGCTGGGCAACAACTTTATGATGCTCGCAAACTCACTCGGACGTTTTTGAGCAAATTGCTCCAGTGAAGGAATGAAACTTTTACTTTCCGTCACTGAGTTGATAAAAGAATTTGCATAATTGAGGCTAGAAAACATGTCATTACCGTCTCACACTTTTTGCATCTTCTGGCTGCAACTGCAAGCCTGAAAAATACTAGTTTGCTTTGAAATTCGCACTCGGCTCGACTTTAAACCTCTCACACGTCAAAACAACAAATACCAAACGAAGACGGTAATTATTACTACTTCCTAAAGTTTCATTTACATTTTTGAGTTCGCTGTGCTCAAATGATATAAGATGAATGTGGTGACTGAAGTTCTCTTAAAATAAACAAAATATAACCAGCAAAACAAGCTATCAACGTTACAGCGCTCATTTAACCGCAATACAATGGCAAGCTTTACATTTGCAATTAAAATCAAATATTTGAAATGAATGAATGTTATTTATGGTACGAAGAGTGAAAAGTATTCGTAAAGGCTTTAATCAGAATGTTCAGCAAAGTGTCGAAAGACAAACAACATTTTGCCTCTCCGCTTTTTCAAATTTGTTTTGCTGCCATATAAAGTCTTGGTTTGCCTTCAGTCGTAATGTTATTTATTTTGCGTAATAACTCAGGCACTGTGTCAGTGTGCCGATATGGGAACACCATGGAACGAGTTTCAAGATCGAGGATTTAGATGAGTTATGATTCAACTATTAATCTTACACCTGTCACACCTTTCATCAATCGTTCCATTTTAATACTTGAAGATAAAAGAGCTATTTTGCGGCCACTTTTCTATTTAATTCTGTACGTACGTACGCCGAATGTTCTGAAAACAGTACGGAAGTTATCGGTCTGAGCTGCAACTGTATCATGAACAACATAACTAAATGGCGTACCTCCCAAATCTAAGAAACTCCTGAACCTTTGATAAACAATTTTTCCTCTGAAAGGTAGCAAAAAGTAATGAATTTTGAGTTGGGGAAAGTTTATCAAAATCGATTTAGTTCCTGAGATATTGGAGATACGCGCAATATGTTTCCTACGACACGTATTTCTCGCGAAACCTTTTAGTCTATTTCGATTAGAGGTGTGCGCCGGTCAACTTTTGTTCGGCGGCGGCTGTAAACATTTTTCAGAGTATCGGCGGCGGCGTGAATCGACTGAAGTTTTTTTTCGGCGGCTCGCTTCGGCGTAATACAATTTTTAACCGGCGGCGGCGGCGCATTTCGGCGCAAAAATCGGAGTTATATGGCGAATTGTTATTACTTTTCGGAAAAGTTTTTTCGCTTCACTCTATATTTATAATATTTCATTTGAAAACCATTCCTAAATATTCAATTTCTTGTTTAGACGAAAAGCGGTTCAAGACATTCTCAGTGAAACTAATACCTCAGAAACCATTTTTTAATTCATCTTGTTGTTACTCAAATTTCAAATAGCTGTTACCAGAAAAATTGGACATACAAACGGAAGAATAAGTAATTGACTTTCTATTAAACTTTATGTAAAAAGACTACCAATGTTCCACTAGTTTCAAGTTCTCAAAATCCAAAATGTACATAAAGTATCCGAAAAAGTCTCGATTTTCCAATCAGCTACATACCAGCCGAAACTCAAACTTATTTTGCCAGATTTTTCGAAATCTTCACTAGTTTCAAACTTTTCCATGGTCAATAAAGAAGAAAGTTGAAAAATCTGACAGTTATTTATTGGTGATATAGAATTATCAAAATATTATTTTCTCTTTTTATCAACATCAACGTATACGAGCGCAGCGAAGGAGTTGATTTTACACGCGAGTCCAATTTTCACAAGATACCATCACTTATACAGATTTTTCGAATCATTAGTCAAGTATTAGTTGTTTACCATGCGTTCTCATTTTGGACACATGCAATATGTTCGTTTTCCTCACTCAATTCTATTGTGTTTTTTGATAAAAATTTATTTTTTCTCGTACTTAGTGAAACAAATTCATTCCCAATTACCTCTACTTTGCGCCGAAAAATGAGGAAAAAATAAACCGGCGGCGCAGTGTTTTATTTTTACCGGCGGCGGCGCAATCGGCTGAACAATTTAAAATTTCGAATGTATGAAAAAAATTGTATGAAAAGCTCAGATGCGGCTTCGGAAAATCTTTTGTTTTAAATTTTTCTTACGGTACTTTCCTCTGTAGCGCAATTGCAGCGTAAATTTATCTTTTTTGTGATAGCTGTACACATAGCGATGCGAAAGAGGCCTAATTCCAGGGCCGTAGCTACTAAGGAGCGAAGGTGTGCTGAGCACACCCTGGAAACTCTTGAGCCCACCCTGGACCGACTTGAGTTTAAAAAAATAATAATAATATTAATAGTAGATTACAGCAGAGCCTATGTGAATGAGTAATACACGTGTGCGATGTTTGCGGCGTGTGAGCCGTCCCTTTGCGTACCTCCGTTTTGTTCATTTACGAAAAAATGATCATACGTTTACTTGACAGATTGGTTTTAAACAATAGCACACATAATAGGCCTTTTATAACACGTGCTCTTTTGTCAAGTAAACGGATGAACCAAACGGACAAGTCTGAATTCAGCTTTAAAAGTAAAATAACGAAAACTGCACATTCTAAGCAGCGTATAAATTGCATCAATTTATATGGACGATGGTCTTTTGCGCGGAGAAATGTAATGTTGTGTGCAAGTAAAAATAATAATTTGAAAAAAGAAAGAAAATCAGTTTTATTTGCATACAATATTACATTCTTCGCGCAAAAGTCCATCCTTTATATATACACAAAATGTAACATTTCCCCGCACAAAAGTCCATGCTTCATGCACAAAAAAAAACAATTCGCTCCTCCGCGCAAAAGTCCATCGACTTTATACACAAAACGTTCCTCCGCACAAAAGTCCATGCTTCATACACAAAAAAAAACAATTCGATCCTCCGCGCAAAAGTCCATCCTTCATACACACAAAAAAGTAACATTCTCCGCGCAAAAGTCCATGCTTCAGCTGCATACACAAAATGTTGCAAAAGCCCATCGACCATAATATATACACGAAAGAAACAACGCATAACATTATACACACAATAAGTGCGTGTTCTTCCGTGTATATATTATGGTCGATGGAAATTTATGAACGATGGCCTTTTGCAACATTTTGTGTATGAAGCATGGACTTTTGTGCGGAGGAACGTTTTGTGTATAAAGTCGATGGACTTTTGCGCGGAGGAACGAATTGTTTTTTTTTGTGTATGTGAAGCATGGACTTTTGCGCGGAGGATACAATTGTGTGTGAGAAAAGTCTATATAAGCCGGTTGCAATATGTATCTGTACTGTAGTTACTCGTTGACTATAGCCCAATCAACTGCTAAAAAAAATTGTTTTCCGTAAATTCAAAGAGTATAACAATGGAGTCACACGAAAGTTGTGACCACAACATATTTAAAAGACATTGCGAGTCTTGCCGGACCAAAAAATACCTTGAACAAGCCTTTAAGTATTCGAAGGCATAAGAACCAAAGTCGATCTGCACACCGTATGCACATCCGGGAAGACCCACGTTAGATCCTATGAAATCTTACGGCGATACAACCGTGAGATGCCTGATCAATTTGATTGTAATTGCAAAGGAAACTTGATGACCAAACGCAGACGGCAAACATTTAATTTTTATCGTGTAGTTTGCTTCCATTGCAAGTCAAGAGTTGCACGGTTTGCAGAAGAAAGAAAAAATTGAAGCCGTTTTTAAAAGATCGAAGTATGTGGTGGAAGCATGGATTACATCGTCCAAAAAAAGAGAGTCGATCTTACATACCATCTGTCAGTCGATGAATTTATAAACCTTTAATTGAAATCCAGAAACGAAAGATCCAAACCTATTAATTAGTCATGATGTTTGTGTTAGACCCATAATGTTATACGAATATCTTAACAGGAGGGTATACCATGAATTTGTAAATGTTTTTTTTCCTCGGAGCTGAGCACACCCTGAAAATCGAGTCTAGCTACGGCCCTGGCCTAATTCAAATTTACAAAAGAAAAATTTGGATTAGGCCTCTTTCGCGTCGCTATGTGTACGAGCCTAAGAGTAATTATACCTAGAGAGGAAATTTCGAACAAAATTAAATGTTTATTGGTATGTGTGTTTGCCCTCTTAATTAAGAGGGCAAATTGAACTATCAAAAGCGAAATAGCGTGAGCGTATACATGTATTGGTGTAAAAGCATATAATACGAAATGTGTATCTTATACAAACTGATGTTGGGACCACATTTCGTCGTACAAATTTCCTCTCTAGTTGTAATCACTCTAAGGTACGAGCAGAAAGTTTTCCTTATTAGTCTTTATGTCAAGTTTCAAGTCTATAGGACAAACAAACAAACAAACATTAAACTTTATATTATAGATGAGACCGAAAGCACTATTGCGTAATATTTCTTTTAAAACGTAATTAGATATTCCATTGCATTAAAATTGATTGCATTCGAAACAAATATCGAATGAATAATTTTCTCATTTTTATTATAGAACGCAATCAATTTTAATGCAACGGAATACATCTAACGAATTTAAAAAAAAATATTTAAATAAAAAATTAACTGAAAAACTCGTTGAAAAATTGTTCATTGTTAATTGATTGGATGATAATATCAAAAAAAAAACAGATAAATTGCTATGATTTCCATGTTTTAATTCAACATTTCGCTGAAAACAATCCGAATCAATTTTATTTTGCTCAATTAAACGAAGATCAAAAGAAGCTGAGTAATGGAATGGAAATGATTTACATCCCACGTGAATGATGTCAGATTATCAATTTCCAATGCAAAATGGATATATAAAATGCGTTGAGCACCACTCGTTACCGGCACAATGTCCTTATAAATCCGCACTAAATTGCCAATAAATCCTTTACACTAATCATCATTCTTATCGGAAGAGCAATATATACAGAGCGAGTCATTTCACGATATTCGTCAGACAAATTAATTTAATTACCGAAAAACGGCTCTCGAGACTTATACATACGAAACATCTCCTCGTACATTGTTTTCGAAGATTTCCAGAATTGATTAGAATTAATTAGTTTTCGACATAACACACAGCTAAGCGCTTTTCGTATTAAGTAGCGCCTCCTTAAATATTGCGTTATTTATATTGACACTAATTTATTCAATATCATTGATTCTCATCTTTCTCTTCTCGTTTCAAATTATATATTGGAACGCATGTTAAGTATGTATTACGGTATGTGTATAATATACATATAGAACGAACGGAACATGTTCTTTCTATTTATATATATGGTTAGAAGGAGTGATTTATACTTGCGTTTCAAAAATGTTTTCTCCGTAAAAGACCTTTATGATACTCACATAATCCGCCCTTAAGTGGTGTTGTCATTATTATGTATTTTCTTTCTTTATTAATGTTTTCCAAGCTGCTGGTATTATACATATATTGAAATGATGATGTTCATGTTCCATGTAATTTACAACTTAAAATCATGTTTCAATGTTACGTTACATACATGCACTTTGTTCGTGAAAAGAACTTTGCAGATTGAATTATTGTAAATTGTGGCGTAGTGAAAGCAGCAAAAGAGTTCGTAACGATCTGAAGACTTTTGAAAATCGAGTTTAGCAAAGTTTTGAGTTTTTTTTATGTTGGAAAATTGAGCATTTCATCTCATCCTTTACAATTCACTGAATTGTAGTGAAATTGAAACAAGCTGTACACTTACTGTTGGTGGTAAATTAAGTTCAACTGAGACGGGCGACAGATGTCGGGTTAAATTTGTGTATGCTGCTCTATAAGATTAGGTCAACTTAGCACGAAAGGTTACCATTTTATCTATACATACATAGCACCGCGAAAAATACCTAGTCAAAATTTCGCGTTGATATGTGTAGTTAGAGTAAGAATAACAGCTCTTGCATAGAAAGCAGTGACTTCTGTTGATCGTGAAAATTACCATTGCAATTGTAATATTGCACTAAAGTGGCAATTGGAAAAGGACTACCGTTTCATCTTTCATAGAGGCCTAAATAGGTAACAATAACATATCACATATATTTGTGCTTTTAAGAACTTTCGAAAGCTTCGAGCTTCTTTAGAACTCCAATGAAATCTTCCATTTTTTCAAACTTCCCGAAAGCTCTTCATAGCACAGATATAATGCGATACGCTATTTGGGACTTATACGGCCATTTGACTCTGGTTTGGGAGGCGTGGTACGGTCGTGGCCGTGGTCGGTTCAAGTGTAGTGCAATTTTTCAAAGACTTTAATTTAGATATTTCCGATATGTCTTCGATTACGGAGGATATTTTAGTTCTACATACTTGTCTCCCCCTTCAAAAGAGGACAGAATTTATGAATGATAGAGCCGGCCTACGAATTTGGAATTTTTGTGTTTTTCGATTAACTAGCATTCGCCTGCAGTTCACAAACGAAATATGCAAAACCCCTAAACAATCCATCTGCTATCGACAACGATAAAAAATAAGAGAATACCGCTGGCCAGTGTTCCCTTATATAGGAAAACAAACATAGACGATATAGATCAAAAACAAAGCGTTTGAAGAAAAAGAAGTAGTAGATTTAATCGTTTTATTGGCAATACAATTACCGTTTATAAACGGATCATCTTGCTATTGAATTACTTTCTGGTTTTCATTTATCACTTTATTGGTAACGGATTCTAAGTTTTTGCAAGCTGCATCAAAACGATAGCGATTCCGATACGTGATTAACTCAGGCGTATGGTTGCGATAAAAGAAATGAATTTTAATTAAAAACTTTTTCAATTAATCAAATGAACGCCGAACAAAAGACAACGTACAATAACCGTTCCATTCGAGGTCTTATTTTTGTTCCGAGTTTCAGATTTAAACTAAGCCGAACGACAATTCCTCCGTCTTATCTTTTAAGCAGTTTAAAAGTGGCTTCCACTCTTTTATACACTCTCCAAAGTTGAATTCTTAAATCAACATCGAGACATTAAAGTTTCAGATTTTTTTTTTCTGTCCCCATTCCACACCGAACTCTTCATCATTTTTCGCACTCACTCCTCCTCCCCCAGTACATATATAAGCGGTTATCACGTTAGTTTCAACGAGACCAGCCACATAACTATAGCAAAGACTTTTATTTTCCAGTCAGCTCAGGGCGGTTATAACAAAGTTATTCGGAGGCAACTTTCAACAAAAACTAAAAAAAAATCCGTGTGATAAAACATTTTCACCTTTTCCACACAAAATCTTTTTTAATGCAATACTTGAGAATATTATTGTCGTCGGAAAGTTTATCTTTACAGCCAGAGCTTTTATCAAAACATTAAAAATTCGAGATACCCATTAGAGTATGAAGTAGAGAAAAAAAAACTTTGCCATTCTGTTGCTGGGAGAATATAATGTTCAATCGCATTACGTTTTGTATGAATAACGGCTTTCATCGCTTGTACTACATTATAATAGATATAGGAATGACGAGGACATAAAAAAATGACAATTTCTGGGAATAAAAAAAAAACTCCGAACCACCAGACCATTTCCACATCATAAAAGAATGGAGAACAATGTCGCTTTGCGGTGAACGAATAATTTTTTTTTTTCATCAATTGCCGAAACTCGCCCGAAGGTGACAATTTTCTTTCATGACATAACATAGAACGTATTATATGTATGTATAACAATATCCATTGACCTATATGTTCGTGTAATATCTGTGTAACGAACGCAGTTGCGGGAAATAATCATATTTGTTCAATTAAAGAGCATAGATTGAAGAACTTAGAATTTGTTCTTGTAACGCTCAAACGCTTGTCAAGGGTCGCCTGTAATAAATGACCTGTTCCATGAAGGCTGCTCTAAGAAAAGTCCTGCAGACTTCTAGCTATTTTAAAACGAAATTACGTTAATCGTAAGACAGGTCATGGAATTCGACCAGTTGTGCTTACTATTTCCAGTATGTGTTAATCTAATTCATTTGACTTCAGAACGAAGCAACTAAGCAAAAGTTAGTTTTTTAAGATGTGGTCCAAATTGATTTGATTCTTGACTCTCAATGTCGCACTAATTTACGGTTCTATATACCGTAGCTAGATATATAAACTCAACATAGCAACAAGAATTTGACATAAGAATCTTCTTGTTTTCAGGCCTTTTCCAATTCGCAATTTGTTCGATTGATTCACATCAATCACCAAAAATACATAGCTCACGCGAGTTTGACATTTCAAAACAATTGGAAAAGGCCTGAAAACAAAAGAATTTTATGTGAAATCGCGTTGCTATGTAAACCTGCAGTATTAAACGTTTTAAGAGTTAGCTCTTCTGCGCTCTGTAGCTGTTGAATCAGAATCAACCGGCTTTTCCTTGTTCCAATGTTCATTCTCCTTCAGACATGGACATGGGTATGCGTATTGGGTATGGATCAACACGAGAGCAATATCAACAATAATAGATTGCACGAGCGTGCGTCAACTTCAGGATCAGTTTTATCACCTCTAAACTAATCATTTTTTAATACTTGGATACGTGGTTTGATTCTTGAATAATTTATTTCATCCGAGCTTTCAATTACAGTCAGTAATCATCTTCAGTGAACTAATGTATTGTATCGGCTTTAAACTAAACTAAACAAAATTACCTCCATTTTGACTCGAAGCAATTAAATCGCGAGGGAAAACTGCTCCGGAAAGTCATGGTACAGAAAATTGAAGACATTGGCTCAGCTAGTTTCCCAATAGTTAAATCGTCACAATCAAAATGTTAAATATAAATATCTCAGCTCTCAGAAAGACAAGACTGTACCGGACGGATTAAATAACAAAAAATAATTATGGCATGGGGGAAATTTACCCGTATTTACCAAGAGAACAAGAGATACAATCTCGATCGTTTTTCAAATCTCAATCTTGTTGGAGCAAATATGAGACATTTCTCGCAACTTCCAATTCGAATTGCGTCGCAAGAAAAATAAGCGAAAAGTTGGTAATACATTTGATGTCGGGACATTCGACGTATTTCGTTTTGATGGATATATCCAATGATATTCTGTGCGCAAAAGTTTCACTCTTCCTTTTGGTATTGCCATTTCTCTGAGGGAATAATTGAAAATTTTATCATTGTTTGATTAAGAAAGGCTAATATACACTGAACATCGACTATTCCCTCCGCATAATGGCAGAAAATTATATTTCTATTTTCCATTATACGTCCCGTTCTATGTATAACTATATTGACTAGACACAGACGTGTGTATACCACCGTAGTCCGATAAAATATTACTCCTAAATGAACCTTATAAGCAATCCATAATGGAGGCGTGTATAATATTCGAAATATATATAGCCATTTCGTCGTTACAGCTGCTGGCACAGCATCGGACAGAAGAGAAAATGGAATTTGTGTAGAGCTGGGAACTAAATGAAATCAAATGGCAGATAAAATGTAAATGAAAATTTTCTTCAGTTGTGAAGTTAAAAGATTTTTTTTGTTTTCGTTTTAAATATTTTATGCTGGTAAGTGGGGAAAGGGGTTTTTGTAACGCGTATATTAGATGATATTTGTTTGCTAGGAATTAAGTTTCTCGGTTTGTTGATTTTGATGGCTTAGAGTATTTTTCTATTCTAATTTGATTTTGTGAAATTGAATTCTTTTCTTTCGACACTTTTTGGCAAAATGAAAAATTGAAAAGTTTAAGTCAATTATGAGGAATAAAATGTTGGTTCGAGAACGATGGGGATGGCAGTAATTTTCGGTGGCATAGTATTGAAATGATGTAAAAAGAACGTAGCGTGGAATGGGGAATGATATGACCCTCTAACGAATGGTGACGTTTTAAAGGTCATCAAACGTTTATTTACCTTTGCGTTAGTAACGAGCCACTTTCCTGCAACTCACTTGACACCAAACGAGAATATTGTTGTTTGTGTGCATGATTAGTTTCCTTAAAATTATGAGCATTTGGATTGCAGTTGCACGTGTGCGCGCGGGAAAGAAATATATTTTTATGTTTTCAAGCTAGTACTCGCCTTCAGGGCGTCGATTCTCATGCCGTTTGTAACTTTAAGAATTCACAGCTTGACAGTTCTAATCTATTCACGCAAAACTATCAAGTTACGAATATTAGTAGCTACGAAAATTCGAGAATTGAGGCCCAGATAACTTCAAATAGTGAACAGTGAACCACTCCCAAGGTAAATATAGTGAGGAGGTAATGTCATATATAACCGAAACAGATGTGCGATGGCACGAAAGTTCGATACAAAAGCCATCTCATCCCTTCGTTGAAAGCAAAAAATGGAATAGAAGGTCGGGCCATCTGTTGTGAGATAGCGAAAATATTTTATAAAATACAAGTAAATCGTAGTCAACCATTTAAAAAAAAGATGTCATTGGCATCGAACTTATGTGCTAGGCCGCGCTTCTGAATGGCATTACCTCCTCACTATATTTACCTTGACCACTCCCACACATTTCAAGCAAAAGTGCTTCGAGTGACAGCTGCCAAATAGAGTACTATTTTGTATGAAAACATTTTCCACAATTTCTACAGTGCCACAATTTTTAACTTAATCAGTTTCTATACTCTATTTACTTCATGCTTGAAGTGCTTTGATAAAATGCTTTTTACAAACTTTTCCACAAATGTTTTTTGGGAAAACTAAGGAAAATATGGGAGAGTCTAGAAAAATGTGAGAAATTTCAAGAAAATGTAGTGACACACACGAACAATTTTGCATTGCAACTATGTTACAATTTCCATTGTAATTCGATATTCACCACAGGCTATAATGGAAAACGCAGCATAATTGTCAGCGTGTCAGAAGTTTAACGTCTTGATGTGAGCTGCATACAAGAGCTAGATCATTCTATTTGATAAGACATCATTTTCAAGATAAAAGCTGGCTTCATATGTATAAAGGAAAAATTCCCCGAATAATAGAACTTGTTGTGCGCTTCGTGCTTTGTAGAACCTCCAAAAATAAACAAATATAAAATGGAACAACATTTAAAACCACAAAGGCATAAGGTTGTTGATGTTAAAAAGGCCGAAAATTGAAATTATAAATGTAAAGCAATCTCCAAAATTACGATGGCTCGGAGCGGCTATACAAAATACTAATGACTTTCTACCGTTAAACATATTCGTTGAAAACCCTCGTCTAAACGGAAATAAATTAAAGAATGTCATAAAAAGCCGTAACTCAAAGCAGGGAGCATTTATATTTGCCATTGAAATTGAAAATTTCGATTTGATTGTGGAACATAAACTCCACTCACAACAATCTATACGTAAAATTAAATTGTCTGTTGACTCACATCGCATGATATGCTTTGCAAGAGTGTAACAATTCAATTAACGAATTCATCGTTAATTCCACTCCCATACTCAAAGTGTAAATGCAACTTTAAAATTTATAATCAGAATTTATGTACGAGAGACATCCCGACTGTAAAAAGCTTTATCCATGGATTTCGTGCATGCTAAAATCATAACATCATATGGAAGCGACTTTTCACATCCTTTTCGGTATTGTAACTGAAATTGATGGTAAACAAAGTTAAAGTAATCCAAATCCTATCAAAACTACAAACTTTTCGCATCACAAAATGTTCACAAAATGTGTGCTGGTTTTAAGAACGCCGTTGAAACATTTTAACAAGACTTTCCCTATATTCCAAATCCCCGGCTCACTTTCGACGAAACACATAACTCCATTTGACATTTATAATCATCATTAAGTCAACGTACTCGTAATTTCACGTTTACCGTTATTCTATAGTTAAGTTTATAGCACTTTATGGTACCTATCTATCCATCTACACACTCCATACTCTCAAACACCACGTTCACAATTTGGAACAAAAGCTCGGGATATTCCTTGTGACGGTTTTTGAGCGAAGGCGGCTGCTAAAATATGTGATGTAAAATAATAATTATTGAACATGTTAAGACCCAAAACTTAATAAGGAACTGGGGAAAATGGGTGTCGTAGACATAAATCAGCGAACACACGGGCGTCGTCGTTGTTATACATAGATTTTCATATGCTTTGGTTGTAAGGATAGGGTGTCACGGTTGTGATTATACACAAATATTGTGTTTTGCTGAATTCCGGAACATATCTCGTTGAATAACTTTTACGGTAAGGGAATATATTACGCCGTGTACACGTTTTACAAGAGAGGAGCACTGAATGAGGGAAAAAAAGTTTTCAGTGTAAATAGTAGAGGCTGACAATTTCTGTTGTTAGAGATGTAGTTTGTATTGTGGTTGGTAGCGTAGAAAAGTTTGCCTTTAATTGCAAACTATTTGAAGTAGCGTGTACGCTCGTGAATGTTTATCTGTTCCATTCCCGAATACATTCATCTACTTCCACACTTTTTTTGTTGCTTAATTAGGTTTGTAATTTCGAAAATGAAAAGTTTCCTTCGGGAGGGATAGTACACAACGAAATACAGGGAAGACTCATAATGAAAGAAACTCGTCGTAATTTACTCGCAAAATTTATTACAAAATAAATTCTGAATGGAAACTTTAATTGAATATGCGAGAAAATGTTTGTAGTTTTGCCTATTTTCGCGAAGAAATGAATGCGACTCACTAAATTACTTGATGGGAAAAGTTTTCGGCCATGAGTGGCTTCGCCAAGAAAAAATCTTTTTTTTTCTTCTTCCAAAACTTTAGTAAGTTAACGAACACTGAAGATGTGCTCGCTTTACAAAAGAATAATAGAATGAGCACACCGGACGTGTACTAGTTTCCCTACCAATACGCGAGCATTTGCCAACGACAACCACATTAAAAATGTGGTTTTTAAAAGACAACACACAGTCAACGGGCTTTCCACCCAACTGACTCAAAGACAACACAAACGATGCACAAGGCATAGAACATTTAGTCCAACGAGAGATGTCCAATGAACCAATTCAATCAGATGTTGTTGCGGACAAATCTGTCGTATTAAGCCGAACCACCGTATTGTAATTCTGTCTTAACTTTTAAAGACCTTTCGAAAGCTTTCAGTTTCGTGTGTATTTCACTATTTTCAAATGGAAGAATCGCAAAAAGGCTCAAAGCTTTTGAAAGCTCTCCAAAGCACACAAACAATGCGATATGTCGACTTAACACGGCATAAATCTGATTGACCCGAATCATTGTATTGTTGAAATTCGAGTCTTCGAACTGGCAACTCAAAATTATCGATAAACGAACATCTCTAAGATTAGCTGAGTTTAGAATGTTAAATGCCATTCGGAGGAATTGTCATCGGGCGACTGAAAACCTGGAAATTCAAGGAAATCAACGATTTCTGGAAAAATATGGTTCTTCGCGAGGAGTTACCACATTTCTTGTCAGTTATGAGTCGTCAAGAGTAGTAGGTCACTCATGTAAAGGTATTGAGTGATTATAAACTATGTTACCTGTAATATCAGCACAATGGCTTTGTATGCACACAGACCAACTTCCGCGACAAAATATACAGGACGAAATCCCAATGTGGTGGAATCGGTGAAAAAATGCTTTTACTAACTTCAAACACATGTCACATCAAACAATGTTAATGTCAATTACAGAAATTACATTTCGGTGATTCGAAATGTGACAATGCATTTCAAATTGTCACAAAATCAATTAAAATTTGAAAGATTTTTTTGTTGTTGCATACATCAATTGATTCATTGATTGAATTCAATTAAATTGACACCACACGCGAGATTTTTTCGATCAAATATTGAATTGATTCATTTAACAGTCTATCAAACTTTGTATAAATTATTATAAGTCAGAAAGCGAGCGAACAAAAAAAAAGGCACACGGAGAGCAACGTAATTTAAACATTGTGTTGCTCTCGGAATCGGAAAACGATATTTCGATTGAACACAAAAATCTAATTTCCGCAAGGCGTGAAACTTATTCCCATAACTTTCAAATAAAATGTTAATTTTTGCTGGAAATATATCCAGATATTCAGTTTCCTTTCGGCTCTTATACGTTTGGCTCTGTTTCGTTTGAACTATACTAACATTTCTACCATCTCGTTCCCAGTGATTCTATATCCAATTAAAGAAAAGTTTTTCTTTTCGCATTCGATTTTTTATGAGTTGAACTCTGATCTTCTTGAATCAAAGTGGATATCGAATGAAAGAAATTGTTAAAGATGAATCGCCAAAGAAATCAGCATTGAAATGTGAATATAATTATGGCTAATTTGTATATTTATAAGAGAAGAAGATCGTTGTCGACATGACAACGTATTAAAAAAAACCTGGATTGAAGTGGAATTAAAAGCAGCTTTTGAGTTTAAGCCATCCCTTTCACATAAATGACCATCACAATTTCACATTTCTTTCGAACGAAGAGAGGGATTCTTTTGAATTTCGACTGACCGAAATCGGCGCTATCTTCCACACCTGGCTGGTGGTCAACGGTGCGAAGTCGAAAAATGGGGTTTCGTAATCCGGATTTCATTTCCGTAAGGTTTCGAGGAAACTGGCGTGTATGGGTTCGTTGGAAAGCTGAGGTCGAGTACTCCTGGGGCAAATAATAACTTCATAGAATTTGATGATAAACGGCCGAAAATATGACTTCCGGAAAATTTCTGAAAATCGATGTAACCTCGGTGAGCTTTGATGAGTGCTGTGACCTCACTAATGCAATTATTTTATTAAATTATTACTTATTATGAATGTGTAGGACCTCAGCTTTACAGCGATACCCATATTTAGTAGTTGATATAGTTTGGGGGTCGTTGGAGTTAAGAAGGAGAACTAAAAAAGTTGCTGTAAATATGCTCCGCCGTCCTCAAAAAATTTTTGTTAAAACATTTTTGGTAGTGGACTTGCGTCGCGCCCGCTAACTAACGTGCGGGCATGATAAAATGATCGAGTCTGGTTTTTGACAACTGAAATTCAATTGTCAAAAAACCAGACTCGATCATTTCATTTTGTTTTCATTTTACTAATGTTTAGAACTTCATCATGAGTTACGTGTCCAACTTTCATAAGCGTATTGCCATCATCCTCACCCTAACACAATATTCTCTTTAAAATATTTATTCAGCTGCAGTAACATCCACAAAAATTTCGAAAGTTCCTAAAAACTGTGGCTCTTTAATCAATATACCCGAAATTCGCAACATCGAACTAGAAACTTATGCAAACAAACTACAAAATCCATTTTATTTAAATAAATTGCGGGCTTAAATTGTTTACAACAGAGGTTGAATTACAGATGGCAATTCGTTTCCACTCCAATTTTTTTTTCCCATAGCAAACCCCATAACGACAAACAAGCATTATATGGGAGAGAGAAAAAGAAAAAAACGTTAAAGTTTATTGAAGCCATCCAATTAGAGTTGAGATGGCAAAATTGGTAGAAACTCTCAACATTGAATTCTTATGTTCACCATTACAATATATTGAATTTAAAGTACTCCAATGTACTTATATGTTATCGCTTTTCTATGTCTATACGTATGGAAATGTACGTTCACCTGAATTCGTTGTCGGTTGGGGCTTATTTATGTGGAAGTGCAATTTGCGTACACTGGAGAGGGATTATGGTATCGATTCACTTTCCTGTATTCCATGTCAACTCTACCGATAGAGATCGATTCAAAATTTCACTGAAAGATGTCGCTGTAGCAAATTCAATGTCAATAGAGAAATAATAATTTTTTTCTTGACGTATTTTAGTCAAATAAAATTCCATCGTATGGCACATGACCTCTGGAACAGTAATCAGTTTTTATATCGGCCCTAGATCGGCTTGGCGGTAAGAGACTTAAAAAAAGATATGATGAAACGGTAGCAAATGCATCTTCAAATACTTGTCCCCTGATAAAATATTGGACCGATTGAAAATCTGATTACAGTTCTAGAGGTCATGTGCTATACGATGGCATTTTATTTGCCTAAAATCCGTCAAGAAAAATTTATTATTTTTATGTTGACGGATTTGCTGCAGCGACATCTTTCGGTGAAAAAATGAATCATACTCTATCAGTAGAGTTTATATAGAATTGAAAGAGATGCCGTAATTCATCTCCTGTTTATTGTACATATATTTATCAGTTAAATTGATTGTTTCAGATCCGTTGATGCTGCACTCAATTTTCTCTCTCTCCCTCTTTTATAAACCACAATGGTCTAATTATGCAATAGACGAAAATTCAAGAGTAGCTAGAGGCCGAAGCCTTTGAGCTTTAATACTTTTCACTTAGCACTGTATTTCGCTCTAAATAACAATTTTCGTTTGTTGTCCAACCGAGAGTGTTTGAGATAAGCTTTCGTTATTCCGTAACATTCATTCATACCCTGATATATGTGTCATACCGAACTGGAATTTTTCGCGTTAAAATAAAGTTGAATAGTTCTGTCGCAATGCTGAAAGACATTTAGGTAACATTTTATGTTGGTTGAACAATTTTATTACAAACGAAATTTTATTTCAAATTAATTTCTTTTTTCAACGAATATATAACGACGGTATCACAGTTGTATGATCTGCCGCACGGCCTATATATCGAAACCGTGACAAATTTTTAAAATGGATTTTAGAGAGGTAGATGCTCGCTCGATCCTACTGAATTTATCTTTGTACAAAATTTAAAGTAAAATGGAAGCAGTTTTGTGACTCGGTTGCCAATTGTATCCACAATAATACTGACACTATTAGCACCTGGGTCTACATCTACAATAATAGTCTAATACTATTTGCATCCAGCATCCGGGTACGAATAACATCTACTTTAACATTCCGACGATTCGCACCCGGGCGTTCGAATATCATATTCACTAATAATCACACAATTCGCACCTGAGTGCGAATAGCATCTACAATAATAGTAGTACTATTCGCACTGGAGTCACAACATCTTACATTTGTTGGGCTCGTGGAAACTATATATTCAAAAGTCATAAGCATTCATGTCCACAGGACATTGTTCAGCAATGAGTTCGATGTAAAACTTACCAAAATTTGTTTCTGCTCGCTTAATTTCTTCCCTGTAAAACAAGATGGAAAAATATTAAATTTTCAATTACCATAATCAGAATGTGTACGTGTTACGATAATATAAAGCGAAATGTACGAAGTAAAAAAAGCGTCAGAATCAGAAAATGAAAAATTTTCCGAAACATCAAAAATGTTTGGAATTTTTCTTGCATTATACAAAGGCCTGTATTATGCCAACGAATTATTATTGAGTCTTGTGTAAGAATTTTTTTTCCTTTTCCCGTATTAAATCCCACAACAACGGTAGATGGAAGAGAAGAAATTAATGACGACAATTAAATGGGGATGACAGAAAATATTTTATAATTTGACGAAGAGTAGACAAATTCGCTGGTGCCTTTTTTAATTAAAAATCATTTCGATTCGCCAAAGGTAATAATAAAAAGGAAATAAATTAATTCTTCGAAAATAACAGCGAAAAAATCACTAACTGGAGCTACAGTTTTTATTGATCTTTTCGTTATAATTGAGAAAATTTTCTTTTAATTAAGTTATCAGATTCATTAATGAGTACTTTGGAATGTTGATAATACATAACAAAAAAATAATCGAGCCACTTTTAATTATAGGAACAAGCGTTTCACCGAAATTCTAATTATATATCACCCAGGGGTCTGATACGCAGTAAATATCTCCAAGCTCGGAGCTTTTTTCGATTCCATTGCGAAAATGGGATATTTTAGTGGAATACACAAGAAGCTGAAAGCTTTCGAAAGCTCTTCTTAAAAAGCTAAGACTGTGGGAATACTGTAGCTACTTTCATAACAATTTGCTTTGACACTTTGAGCTTTTTTAAACACAAAAAGAGTCTACAGTTTGTCCAACCTGATATTCTGTTGTTTGACCGTTTAACAAACTCTCTAAGTAGAGTCGTACTTTTCAATGTTGGTATGAGTGCTTTTTTTAGTTGTTGTAACATTGGAGGGAGGTTTCACGTTTTTGTGCCTAGAACATCAACACTGCAAATATGCAACGAAATTGCATAATACCTAACAGACTCATAGAACGTTTCATTCAATAATTTCGGTTTTTCCAACTTAAAATATATGCTTTATAATAGATCCTCCGACGGCACTTCCTGACGAAAATCCGAAATAATTGGCAGATATTGCAGATCGCTCTTGTTGGATATTTTTACGGAATATATTTGCAATTACAAATTGAATGGAATTAAGGATTCACTCTTTAAAGCACTGCTGCATGACTACATACACTTTAAATGAACAAGTTAAATGGAACAAACTGATGGGAATACTTTGTTTGTCATTTTTTCCCACTTTTCCCATTGTTCGTTCCAACTTCAACTTTTTTTGAGTGGGATGATATTTTTGTCTTCGTTGTTGGATGTACAAAACGTGTTTTATTATGAAGGACATAAATTTACATGTAATTTACATTCAAACAAACATCAAAAACAACATCCTCTGCGCATCGTGTACGATCTACAGTTTTTTTTTCTATTGTTCGTGAGTGTTGACAACAACTTCATTAAAAAAAAAAATTGTATTTTTTATCTGTCGTAATGTATGGGTATTATTTGAAAGTAAAAGTGGAAAATGTATGAACAATCGGTGTGTTTTTGGAGAAATAAAAAAACTCCCGGAAATGTAGAGGTAAACAAATTAAATATTTAAATAATGTTTTGGTCTGTAACATGATTTGCATGGATTTTGTACTTGATTTTGTAGCATGGTTGTCTTTTACAACCAGTTCCAATTGTGTTGTAGTTCATATGATATCGAAAACGAGGACAATAATAGGCGATGAGCTCTCAAACACTAGGACATGTTTTACTCAAATGAAGTAACAGATTAAAAAATTTTTTGAATGAATTTACGACTGGAACAACAAGTACCAATCAATGAGCTTTAAATCTTACTTAAATCTTTTTTTTACGATTGTCATTTACGAAAGGTTAAGCAAAGCATCTTACTTTAGCTTTAGCTTTTACACAGCGACGCGAAAGAGGCCTAACTCAAGTATTTCTTTTGTTATACTGTCAAAGTTGACAGAAGAACAAGAGAAAAATTTGAATAAGGTCTCTACGGTAGAGACTCTACCGCATCGCTATGTGTAGCTAAAGCAACCGGGCCGAGCCAGACTCCGTCTCCGTACGTAAGGTATTTTACTCGAAAACAATAGATAAAGTTGACCTTTCTTCTCGGTGATATATCGAGTGGTATGTTGTAATGGCTTCTTGTGTGTTTTCTCTGATCTAGTGTAGATGATAACGTGAAACATATTGACATTGACAGATAATGTACGAGACATGTCTTTTCGAACTGTCTACTCATCTTAAGGACCAATTTTAACACAATCATAAAAACGTTTGGCTACCTCCTCAAAGTCCCAGACTTTTACAAAAAGTCTAAAGAATGATTTTGGGATGTTCACTGTAAAAAATATATTCTAGGGAGGGCCAAACGATCTTTTGGTTGTAACCATTTTCCCATCATTTTTTCCGTTGATAAGTATACTCCAAAAATTCGAAGCACCATTTTCCAGTCGTTAAGTAAATAAAACTTTACTTTGCGTTACATCAGCGAAATAATGAAAAACGTGAATCTGTCTGTTGTTGTTTACGAAGGTAATTTGAGCGTGTCTGACTTCAATTCTAAATATAATTCCTAATTTATTATTATAATATCATTCTTCTTATGTTACCACCCGCACATTTTCCTGCACTTGCCAGTGACAAATTGATCTTGTTTAAAAACAAAAATGAGGGGAGGAGAAAGCAAAAAAAGAAAAACTTTTCATTTCTAACACTGTTGTGCTTGTACACACCGCATGAAGAAAGAATTGAGAAGAATTTTGTTTTCAAAACATTTATTACGAACATCTACAATGAATGGATTTTTCCTATTCCGTCTGTTTGGTGGCAACAGTGTGTATACGAAACTCACACAAAACCTAGTCTAACAACATCATTTCCCACCTAATTTTCGTGTTAAATTTGGTAAATTTGATTTTACTTTTAAATTTTCTTTTAGATTATCTCCCGGCAAAATTTTTAATAGAATTTCACGGAGAAATCCTTACGTTGATTTTGCGTTGAAAAGATCTCATGGAAAAGTGCTTTTCCTTGGTTTAGTATCAATTTTATGTGTGGATGTTTTCATACTTTGTCAGGTTCAACCTGACAGCTCCTTAGAAAAAAATCGTTTCTGTAGCACCCATGTATGCAACGGAATGCCAGTGGTGCTCACTACAGTTTGATCTATTGTCACTGGACCTCTACAAGGCGATAAGGTGAAATGTTCGTAGTCTACTAAGCTTGCGGAATAGATGATTACATAACTTATTACAACAGATCAACCGAGGAGGGTATTGATGCATTGGATGCTAAGAAAGGATTTCATTACATGAGCTAACAATTTTGTGATTTTGACCAACAAACTTCGGCAACTCTTCCACTTCGCCTTCGGCTTGGATATACAACTACACTTGTCGAAAAGCCAGTTACCAAAGCTTATTGCTTGTTGTTCAAAATACATGAACGAATTTGCGAGTATCACAAAATTATTTCCGAAGTACATAGGGGCATTTACTGTGTTCTACTTCTACTACTACTTGCCCTTTACGAAATTTGATTTCCACATAGAAAGATGAAAAAAATGAACCGAAAATAGTCTACTTGTAATGAATCATTTTCACGGTGGGCAAAGTGCTATGTAATGGTCAAGTTTCGTATTGGAAAAGTAGTCGTGAGTTGTAACAAATAAATGACCACAACTCGCACTCCTAAAGTAAAATGTAAATTTTTCGTTTGGTGTTAACTTCTATGACATCCATCAGTCTCTGCAATTATTATTTTGCCATACTGAACGAGTTAATAGCGAATGATGTGTTGAATTATACAAAGCAGAAGTTTGTGTTGAAAAACTAACATGACTTCATGCTTACAAAATGCATTTTTTTGCCTCCAAAGTTTTGATTTATTTTTATTTTTTTATCTCAGAAGTCACTTCCAAAATTATCGCGTCTTTGTTGAAAGTTGTTTTCCTAATAAAGTTTCGGATTTTTCTTTTACTTCGTAAGGAACAAGATAAAGAAAAGGAAAATTCTATAAACCAGCGAAAAAAGAATAAAAATAAAATAAATAGAAAAAAACGCAAAGTAAACAATAAAATGAGGCAACAAACTTTTCAGTTTTTACTTTACAAAAAACAAAAAAAAAACTTTTTATTTCGAAAATTGATAAAAGAACACGAAATGTGCAACAAACGCACTTATATCGTAGAAGTTGTATAAAAGTAACTTTTTATCTGCGAAAAAGGCATTGCCTTTAAGCCAAACCAAATGCAAAGGTGATGCAGGTAGAACGAGACTCGCTTCTTGGAAAATCGAATCATATTAAACACTTTACTTAATATCGAAAAGAGCTTCCATAAAATGATCAACGTTGAGTTTGAGGCTTTATATCTTCTATCTGGTGAACTGAGTTACATGTAATCACTCTGCGTTATACATATGAACTTTGTCTGCTGCTAGAAGTGTAATTTAGCCTATTTGTACACAGGCGCAAATATTCTCTTCGATTCTATACAGTAATGCATATTGCTTGGTGAAAAAGGACTTCACCTAGCACAAATTAAAGACCTTGGACATATGTTTGACACTGCAATGTATGCAACATAGGGAAACTTCATTACTTAAACCTACCGAAGCACAGCCACCTACATACAAATATTTTATTGAAAATAATTAGCGCCACACATAAGGCGAGTAAGTACACAGTTTGTGAAAAATGACTGAAAAATCGACATTCTGTAAAATGATTGAAAAATTGCGACGCGTAGTTTTGAATGTGCGAATTAAAGTTTCTGCTTCATGTGGTTAATTGATAATTTGTTAGTTGAAATTCAATATTTCGCACTCCAGAACGAAAAGGAAATAATTTCATGCCCGCACGTTAGTAAGCGGGTGTGACGCAAGTCCACTACCAAAAATGTTTCTCTCCTTTGGCTCCCCTAATCTAGGATATCTGGAATAAAGGAATCCAAACGAGTTCAACGAGCTATCACACGTTACTGCAGCTTCAAAATTGGCCGAGATATTGAACTTCGAAATATTGACGTTGGTATGAAAATAAACAAAATCTCGAATTTTCAGATAATGCAAATCGCCTACGTTATTTAGTCAGTTAGTTCCCATTGGAAAAGTAGATCCAGCAACTCCTTTTTATAGATTTTCCTGAAATTTTGGTTATAGGCTATAAATGGCCCACTAGGTTTGTTCCTAAATTTTTTGATGACAGATGATTCCTCTGACACTTCCTAACTTCCATCGGATTTTTCGATAGATTTGGGTTATTTTCGATATAAGTGAGGTGTTCCAAGGTTGGTTCCTAAATTTTGGGATGACAGATGATTCCTCTGACACTTTCTAACTTCCATCGGATTATTCGATGGATTTGGGTTATTTTCGACATGAGTAAGGTGTTCCAAGGTTGGTTCCTAAATTTTTTAATGACAGATGATTCCTCTGGCACTACCTAACTTCTATCGGATTTTTCGATGGATTTGGGTTAGTTTCGCCAAGAAAGAGGTGTTCCAAGGTTGGTTCCTAAATTTTGGGATGACAGATGATTCCTCTGGCACTACCTAAGTTTAATCGGTCTTTTTGATAGATTTGGGTTATTTTCGACATGAGTGAGGTGTTCCAAGGTTGGTTCCTAAATTTTCGGATGACAGATGATTCCTCTGGCACTACCTAAGTTTAATCGTTTTTTTTATGTATTTGGGTTATTTTCGATATAAGTGAGGTATTCCAAGATTGGTTTTTGGGATTCAGGCACATTTCTCTAGAATTTTTGAATTTCCACAATTTCTTTTTGATGTTGTCGAAATGACATACTTACAAAAGTGGTGATACCGGTCAAAAAACCCTTAAAGGGTAAATGTAACGCAAGTCCTTTATCTTACTCACAAAATAACTGATATCGCTGAGGGTGACGCAAGAAAGCGTCACAAGTGGCAGATGATTCGGTTTTCTTACGTTTCAATTCTTTCAGTACATTTTTTAACCATTTTCCTAACAATAGTTTCCTCAACATCTACCACTTGTGACGCAAATTTCTAATTGTAAAATTTTCTTTCACAAATTTTTTGTTGAATATCAGTTATTTTGTAAGTAAGTTAAAGGACTGGCGTCACATTTACCCTTTAACGGTTTTTTGACTGATTAACTAATAGATCACATAAAACGAAAACTTTCATTAGCAAATTTAAAACTTCGCACCGCAATTTTTCAATCATTTTGCAGAGTTTCGCTTTTTCAGTCATTTACCAACCATTTTTCACGAACTGTGTACTCATCTATAGAGTCAGGAATTTGTTCTCGATATTATTCATTCGTGGGTTTTGATTTTTTGATTTTTACAAGTTGGCACACGTGCATTGATACAATATACACACTGAAAGCTATTGCTTCCTCCTACGTAATAAACACATACTAAACAAGATAACTCTAATCTATTATCAAGCTGTCTTTATCGATCAACGGTCAATAGGTGAACATAGAACATTTAAACCGAGATGAAACCAATGCCAACGATTCAACGTAGAGAAAGCGATAAAAAAGGAACTCTGACACTTTACAACGGTAAAGTTTTCCTTCCATGTTACATATGCGAAAGTGTTGATTGCATTTATACTTTCGCGTAATATAATTCACAAGCAGCACAACAACATCAAAAAATGTTTTTATTTTGCACTACAACTTTGCTATATAACTCTATACCGGAACCATTTGCTGAGTTCCGCCGTAAACTTCTTTTTCTTCCTTTTTATCATTTATTTTCCTGTACGTTGTAATAGAATCAACTTGACAAAAACGCAATTCATACAAGACCCGAGTGCATATCTACATGTATAAAACATAATTTTACCATCTCCATTCTCTAGAGTGTACTGGTAGCTTTACGATAGTATTATACATATATGCAATCTATGCATTTGCCTTGGCGATGAATTAGTCCATGCTTTTGTGCACTCTTGTGGCGCTGCACATACACTTACATTACTAAAAAAAAGTGCCGGAATGGTCTTGTAGAATGCACGTAGATCCCATGAACAATCGTGTGTCATATGTTTTGATATAGTCCCGTACTTCACTAACGAGTTCATTTCATTTAGAAATAAAATAATAAAAAAAACTAAGTGACTCCTCACTCCTCGTCGTTTTCACGTAAAAACACATGCAGCAGAAAAAAAAGCTCTATTTTAAATTTTAAATTAATGTTTATGCACGCTGCATCCACCTCCGACGATAAGCCGTATAAAATAACGTTTAAATAACAGAAAACTTTTCCTTTCAAGTTAGACGCAAATAACATAAATCTTTCACTGGTTGTGTATAATGAATATACGACGTATACGACGTTCATGTTAAAATTGATGTAGCAGTTTTGCTTCCTTATATTTTAATTGCCCTCCGCCCCACCGCCCACACTAGTCCAACTTCGTAGCAAATGTTGGAAAAAATACCTCTTCATACTGACAATTATGAGATATCTCGCAGAGAAAAGAAATTGTTGTTCTCTTATTCAAGTATCAGGGCAAATAATAAGCTGGTTTTGTTAGTTTGAAGGTATTATAATTCTGATGTAGATAGAATTCATTTCGCTATTACGTTTATGACAATTTTAATTGGCTAATTGAAGTATAGTCGAGAAAGAAAGGTTTTTATGCGCTTTTAATATTGACAAATCGTCGAGTATAAGCCGTATGTGGAACGTGCTGGTAATGTGGAACGGGGATTTCCCATCTCTTTCCCCGTGCCACATTCAAATCGCTCTTGGCATTTCAACGGCGCTGCAAAAAGTGGACATTTTCATGCGTCACTCAAGGATCTTCCTTTCTCTGTTTTTTATATTTTATTTTTTACCGATTTTCATATACACATTTTGTCAATGAGTGACGAAATGGATTTTCGAAGGATGGGCCGTGCAATATGAAATACCCAAATTTGTGACGTCATGAGCTTCTGCGTTGATAGTTCATTAAACAAGCCGTGTATGTTTGCGGTTGGTAGGACTCAGTTGGAACAGTAAATGGAACAGTGGATTTATCGCTGTACTGTAATCGACACTTTTTATTGTTCTGAAAAAAGTTAATATGCGACCAACAGTCTTAAAACTTTAGTCGCCCCGGGACATTCCGTTTCTGTTCGAACAATCTGACGTTCCCTAATTTATGCACGAGCGAAGCACATGTTCGAACGACCGAATTGTTTAACAGAAATGACGAACATGAGTTTTCTAATGCTTGAATTCCACTAACAAAAAAATTACTCCGTTTTGCCTCCGTTTAGCTAAACCACGTTACTTTTCTAACGTTTAAAGTGGAAATGGAGAGAAAACGGACTAAGCTTTTTTTGAAAGTGCAACAGTTATTTGTCCGATGGAGGAAAATAGGAAATTCCAAGGGGAGCGAAGTTTTGCGTCAAGAAAATGACGAGAACCGCAAATCGCTCGACTTTGAATTTCCTATTTTCTTCCAGTGGTAACAACTCACCACGGTTTTCATACGTGCAAGGTATGATCCACCCCTTTTATGAACGAAAGAAAAACATCAATTTGTTGCACAACTTATCAAAATGTTGACAGTTCAATGAAGATAATATCCTATTTTTTCCCCTGTCAACAGAAAAAGTGGAGAAAATGTCTTCAAACGAAGCTTCATTTTATCATGGAAAAAACAAGATTAATCATACGGTACAGATGAAAAATAAATTTTAGATGGAGCTTCTTATAGATGGCTTTACCATCTCCACGTTAATCGTTAACCCCAGTTACCGAAATACAAATACAAAAGTCACATAAAGCATAATACTGAGTCAAAATTTACTTGAGAATAAATTAAATAGAATTGGTGTTCGCGGTGCACATTAGACATGTCAAGTTTAATTCATTTAATTCTCCCTAATATTATCTCCCACTAACACTTGTTCTATTCCCCCCCAAAATGGTAATACGCAAATCCGTAATCCATTTAAAACGAAAAAGATTCTCTTCTCTGTATACATATACCCAATCCCAATCCCAATATATTAATTTTACAAACAAAATGACATTTTCCTTTAAAAAAAACGAAGAAAATTTTATATCCGCGTATTTAGTCGTCCTTACATTACACAAAATTACTTGTTCGGCTGGGGAGGAAGAATTGGAATCCGTACACATAAATCAAATTCGGTTTTGCCGGAAAAATGATTTTCTTTCCCTTCAATGTAATAAAGAATTATTGATTTTCATGCAATACTTCTTCTATCTGTTAAGTAAGGGTAATGTGTCGAATTAGCTAAGGAAATATTGAACAAGCATACATTGTACACCCACCAAACCGTATATATATTCAAATAAAGGGACACAAAAAATAAGAATCCACCGAGAAAGAGAACAAAATCGGATATCCTCCCGATCCTTCTTTTAAGTCATAATAATTCCAATAAAATCTTATTTTGTTATTGATTTTTTTTTATCCATGAAAGGTAAGTATAACTTACTTCGGTGGTTTCTTTTGGTTCGCTGCTATAAAATGTTAGGTACATTGTGTGTACTGTACACAAGGAAGATAGAAAGTTTCATTGTAGAAAATATTTACGGTTAATATTATGGTATACCTGAGACATTTGCACGTTACTTAGATAACGCAGGCCATGGACAGATTCAACAAACATAAATCGTTGCTGTATTATTAGTGCTATCATGTTCCGGCAATATTTTACACAAGTCAAATATCTTGAATTTTTTATTAAATTCTTGTCGTTTAACGACAGAGACTTAGAGCAGTAGTTTGGAAACATAAAGAAGATGTATAGGAAATAGTTAACATGCCAAGTGATGTGAAAGTTTGTCAAAAGCTTAGACGAAGTAGGTATAGACTGGTGATACGTAGACGTAAAACTTAGCTAAAGCAAACCGATAATACGTATGTTATACTACAGCATACACAAAATGCACCAACACATTCATAAGTCAATCGAACGTCAAACAAAATAAATTTGAAAAATAATCCATATCCAACGTTGGCGCGGATTTTTGAGTACTCACTTACACTATTAGACATTTCGTATTTACTTTCGCTTCAGCGCTCAAACAAAATTTTTGTAAGAAGTCAACGCACTTCAAGCAAAATTGGTTTCAATGACAGCTGTCAAATAGAAATTTTGTATGAAAAAATGTTCCAGATTTTTTTTACAGTGCCAAAATTTGTCCGATACACTGTCCAGTTTCAGTACCTTTTTAGAGTATAGCTCATGCTTGAAGTGCATTGAAGAAGTACAAGATTTTGCCACTAAGTGACACTTTAACAACTGAATATCGCAATGTGTAAGTTGAGACTTCACATTGAATTATTGAATTGCCAGTCGTGGGTTAAAAACTCAACCTCAACGCAAAAGGTTGTTGTTCACAATAACAACATTTGATTGAATTGGTAATTCGGTTTTCGTCTCGAATTTAGTACCAACAAAGTGTCTCTGTACTGCTTGTAATTCTCGTTTGTAAATGCATGAACAATTGAAATGAATTGACTTGTCCTATGGCTATGGGATGTGGATATCGATGAACTTATCACCAGGTCGAGAGACAATTTCATGCAAGTGGACGTTCAAATTGAAATGCAAGACATGAAGATTTTTTTTCACTTTGTCGTATTACAGTGATTTTGAACTAATTTTTTCAAAGCTCGCACTTTGTAAACGGCATTTTCATGATGCAGGTCGAAATCGAAATCGAAATACGTACTCCATCTGAACAATTTTTTTTTTTTAATATTTTAAAGCAAAACTATTCAAACGCTGAGCTGTTGCTAGTTATAGCGGAAAACGAACTTCTTAACATGTTCACCTAATAAACTTTGTTGGGAGACGTGAACGTGGTAGATAAACCGAGACATATTTAACTTTACCTTCAGTTTTGATTTGACTACACTGACATTATTATTCCTGAAATTGTGTGAAAACTGAACTCATAGCCTAACTACCGAAACGTATCAAAAACATTACATTAATCATTGCCATATATTAATTGCTTATTGTAGAGTATGTAGCAGCGTGTTGCTGGTTGCTGAGGGGGTGCTGGTTCATTTGAAGAAACACACACAAACACAGCGTCATGTACAGCAAATTGAGTTGACTGCAGCGTAAGAAATATGTTGTCATGCTGTGACATGTTTAAATAAGGCAAGTTCTTTGTACTGCACATTATCATGTTCATTTAAAACGTCTCTTTCTCTCCACATACCGATAATACATAAGAGCATTGGTATGTATACAACAACATCTACTTTGACTGTGATACATAGGACATACCTTTACCATTGAAATTTACAGTTTGAGAATTTTAATGTCACTTAAAACGACAACCCTTGGCAATTCACCCTTTTACAAGCAATAATCTCATTTATGTCAGTTTTACTATCACTTCAGTTTGAAGTGGAATTGTACCTTTCACACGCTGATGTTACAAAGTATTAGTTTGTGAGCCACACGCCCCCACACATCCAGATGTAACATTATAACAACATTGGCCAACAAAATAAAAACTCTTCGAACTATTCCGGGATACATTGGGGAGGATATATACGGGATTTCCTCTTAAAAGCTCTTCAATGCGCTTTCGTAATTTAGTTTTCAGTGTTGTTTGCCCTCACATTTTTTATATAACCCAAAAAAATGTGTATAGTGACGACGACGACGACGGTTTCAGCTCATTTAATACGATTTTTTGGCATTGGGCATCTATTACGTGATATTTGCTTTTTAGTATTTGCCTTCCGTTTTTTTTATTATTATTATTTCTGGCGTGTCGTTCGTCGTTTCATGGTCGGTAAAACTGTTAAGCATTTTCTGTCGTGTGACCAATTTCAGTCTCATTTGTTTATTTTTTTATCGTCAACATTTTTTTTTGGAAATGTAAAAGTGTTTGCCGCATGAGATACATAAAAATTCAAATAACGTAAATTTCGCAAGCACATTTTTCCAATATTCGTTCCAGTTGAGCATAAAAGTCCATCTTTTCACATCCATATACGCATACATCCATAATGTATACGTATATATTGTACCATAGCAAGTGTACCCATGATTTGTAGCTTTATATGGCTAACATTATATTCGGGGACATGAATTTTACTCGAAGATTTATTCATTTAAATTGGTCAGAAAAATAAAAAAAAATCTTTCAGTCATGTGTGCCTGTGACATAAAGGGACCACACTGTAGGGAGGACATTGTTATAAAATCATTTCGAATTGCCGAAAATGTGAAATATAAAAATTATTTAACATAATTTATGGAAATGGTGCTGTCGAGGGTTATTTTAACGAAAGAAAAGAATGAAAAAAAATCGAAGCTATAAGTCACAAGGAACCAGATGTGACATTTTAGTCAGAAGCGATGACTTTCACTCAACTGCACGCCAGTATGACGAAATGTCTTCAGTGTATTTGGGATTTTTCAGCTTTTGAAAAGTAGTGTTTTTCAAGAGAAATAATATTTACCTATTCACAAGCAGTTAGCTCTTTAATTTTTGAAGTGACGTTCGTATACGTATGTACAATATATTGTATTGAAGACCATTAAAGTCGTGAACTTTTGTTTATCAAATTTAACGAAATTTTATGAGATTTAACGAAATATAACGAGATTTAACGAAATTTTGTGAAATTTGACGAAAGTTTGTGAAATTTTAGTAAATTTTGTAAAATTGAATGAACTTAACAAAATTTTAAAATTATCAGTTCATCAGCCCGACAAGTAAAGTTTCAATATTGTGAGTGTAGTGTCTCACCTGTGCACATCAAAAATTTTAATTTCATATCCAATTCGATTCTAGTATTTCTAAGGTGAAAATTATTAAAACTCGTCGCGGAATATAGCCTTATAGAAAAATTCAAAAACTTAACGAAATTTTGAAAAATTTTATATTTGTAAAATTTAATGAAATTTTGAAAAATTATAATTTCATAAATTTTACAAATAATAGCTCCTGATTTTAACTCGGGGACAAAAGTACATTAAAGACTATTGGCATCCGGGGAAAATAGTATTTACCTTTAATTTTTGGCTGTGGAAAGTCTTCTGAGGAAGGAATCACTATGCAACACTTGTAACTTGAGTAAATATTTTTGGAATTTTACCGATTTTTCTTGCATTTCTCAAGTTTTCCTGAATTTATCGAAAAGCATTTTCAAGACTATTTAGGAAAATCTTTTCTAAAAAATATCTGGGTCCTGATTGTGACAGTTGCAAGTAAAAATTGATAAAAAGTTTCACCGTATTTTATCAATCTCTTATTTCTATCATTGTTTCATAACGAAACCATATATTTAAAATAAAATGGCATTTTCCGCTGTTCGTCGGTGTGACACAAACAAAAAAATTTAATTTTTTTTCTAGAGGACTGTTTGCCTGATCTCTCAATAAATCTATTGCCTTCAGTCACGCTAACGTTTAACACCCTCGAAAACATTCACTGTAGAAATGAAGAGTCAATGCCCAGATACATAGCTCGACGAGCTAAAATAAGTTCAACATTAAAGTTAAAACATTTCCTGTGTTGAATTGATTTTTGTTTTTCGCGACGTCAAACGCTGACAGTAATAAATTAACATGACCCTCTGTCATAATTTACAATTAGTTTGGAAAATATAGAAAATTTATCGAAACATATCCAAATGGAGTGCACACAACGAAACCGGAAATCAAGTTTATCAAAATTAAGCCAATATCTGTATTCCGAAATTTAATGAAAAAAAAACTCCGAGCCAATTTCAATCAATTTTGATTAAGTTGATAGGCAATTTATCAACCAGCAACCGTAGTGCTGCACAATACACAATACAATACACACGCAGCACACACTATAACAACGATTTTCCCATCAATAGACAACCATCATCAACGATACTCCTATTCCCAAATGTTCTGTTTATAGTCGAACGTCAGAGCCACAAGTTATATTTTTGTATATGGAAAAATAGTTATTTGTTTATCGAGAGGGAAAAAATAGGAAATTCCAGCAAGAGTGAAGCTTTGCGGCCAGAGAAGAGCGAGGGCGGGGAATTGCTAGAGTTGAAATTTCTTATTTTTATCGAGAGGTGAAACCATTTGTGATCAATTTGTTAAACAATTTTTCAAAACGAAAACAAAGGTGACAGTTCGGGGGAGAAAATGTCCATATTCTCGCCTCTTGTTTTGACAGAGGGTAAAATAGAAACATGCGAAAGTTCGGTGGAGAAAAATTCTATTTTTTCTCCTGTCAAAACAAGATGCGAAAAAAGGGACATTTTCTTATGCCCTTTTGAGTTGTGAAAATAAGGGTAATCACACCGCACATATGAAAACGTATACGTAGCTACGGATACTATACGTACGTATGTTATATGCTGATAAAAAGTACACAAAAACATTTTTAATTTAACCACGAAACAAAAACGCTAGCATTTCACTTTTTCTTCCCCTAAAAAAATGAAATTAAATGAAAGCATCTAACGAAAAAAAAGTAGACCGAAGAACTTTTATGTAGATTATATTATAAGAAATTTTACAGAACAAAAAAAAAGTTATGGGAAAGAAAGTATGGCATAATCATCATCCACGACTATAAATACTGTTTCTTTCGGCGTTCCGTTTTTTTTTCTCTTCTCTTCTCCCTCGTCCATATAAAGTATTAAAGACTAAAAAGCTTTGCACGGAGCTTTACTTGCTATACAGCTTAACAGCAAAAAAAAAGCCAACATAATTCAGTTTCTGTATGCAAAAAGTCGGGCGAATGGTAAGACCAGCATACCTGTTCGAAAAAGAAATCGAAAAAAACGACGAAAGAAAAACAACGAAAATGCAAAAAAAGAAAAATAATTTAATGAATTTTTAGTGTAATTAGTAGCGCCTCAAATCCAAAACTCCCAATCCACCCATGATATAGATTGAAAGGAAGCGAAAAAAAAGCAGTGAAAGTGAAAGAAAAAAAATGGATTTTAATCATCCCAACGAATTATAAGGAATTACGGCACGAAAGTATACGTCTTCTATGGTGGCTTAATTTAAATTAAGTTGAGTTATTGTGGCAAGTAATGAGCATCTTGTTGTTGTTCGGCTGGGTGATGTATGGGAAAAAGTTATCTAATTAAAATTTTGTAATGAGAATTTAATTGAAATTGTAAATAAAATTACGGCACCCGTCATATTAACTTGATCTCTGAAAATTAATTTAATAACTTTGTGTATTGGGATACACTGTTTCTGAATGGGTTTTTAAAGTCTTAGAGAATGGTAGAAAGAGATATGCATAGCTTTTGTGAAGAGAATGCTTCGATATATAGGACCGTTTAGTTGTAGATGTGAGGACAGTCTTACAGACTCAGCCTTTACATTAAGTTCATTTTAAGGAAGTTGGGAAAATTTGTTTTTCTTCTCTGTGAGATTTCACCACTGTGTCTTATCTTATCATATCAGATGGCTAATCCGCTGAATGGAATAGGTCTCAGCAACAATAGTTGTCTACAGTCTTGGTCAGAAAAACATATTGGCTGGGTTGAAGACGTTCCAATCGTATATGAAAAAAGTGCGACCAGATACAACAAGATGTATAGATTGCTAAATTGAAAGAACTGTACTCTTCGAAGTATATATATTGCCTGTTAACGGTGAACTGCTGTTTCGGGGTATCATAATAACGAGTGAATATCTCATAGGTATAGCGCCAGGCAATTTTCAATTTTCGTGAAAGAACTATAAATTGAATCGACCTTTCTTACACAAATATTCCGCGGTTACCTTTGATGTGGTGGAATGAATTTGTTTTCATTCAATTGATTGTTTTTCGATCAGTATTCACGAAATTGTACACTAGATAAGATGCAGGTCGATGCAAGCTACTATGGGGGCAGTGAATTCAAGTAATCTTGAAAAATCAGTGGACGTCATTTATGGACTGCCCCTAATACAGAAAGTCGTTTATTCATCTGACGGATATGCCATCTGTTATCAACAGCGATGCCACTAACAAGCAATGGGCTGTAACTAATGTTCTCTTATGATGCACAATTTTCTATCAATCTGTTGAAATTACTTAAATCAAAAGAAGTAATTGACTCGGTAAGTATGAGGGGATAAGTAATTGAATTTGAATGATATTTCCTGAAGGTGAAAGGAAGGTGAAGGTGGGATCTAGTTTATTGATCACTTTTCTCAAACGACTACAACCAAAACTAATTTTTATTTAAAGCTAACACATTTGTGGCCGTTATTGCGGTCGTACATTTTTCAAAAATTATTTTGATGAAAAGATATCATCATAACAGAACTACGAGACGCGCAAATGTAGGCTACAATTTTAGCTAAGTAAAGTAAAGCAAGGTTTTCGTCGACAAGAACACAACAGTAGTTGCATTCACTTGTATTTTGAAAAAAAATTCATTTATTTATTGGTTTGTGTAAGCGAATTTCGATGATTTCACGAAAGTACGACAACAATGTCTTTTGATACAATCTGTCAGATTCATGGAGCCACAAGGGCCTGTTATTTGTAAACTCATTTACCGAAAATTTGCTGAAATTTACCAAAAATTACCAATATTTACCGAAAATTGACTGAATTTGCCATAAGGTGAATTCCATAAATTTTTAGTAAATTTCAATAAATCTCGGTAATTTTTGGTAAATTTCAGCAAGTTCGGAAATTGAGTTTATCAATAAAGGCGTGTTTGGTGTCATTGGTGTCATTGAGAAAACTAGTAGGGATTAGAGACAAACATTTTTTGTATGTTTTGCTTGCTCTTTGGATGCGTAGGAACGGTTAGATGTTTGCCGAAATAGTAATATTTTCACCATTGTTTCAATGGCTCATGTCTCCGTGTTAATGAGTTCAAAGCCCAATAAGGCTCCCGATATTTTTAATGGTACCCTACACGCCCATGACATGTGCCCATGTACCTCTTCACCTCCTTGCATATTTTCTGTTTTTGATATCCTCCCACTAGCCACACAAGCTTCTGGGCGCATATATACAAATTCTTCTGAAAAATGCGTCTGATTTCGGTATTTCAAAAAAGAAATCAGTTTTTAAAAGAATCCCTCATTGGCCTACCAAACTCAATTCTGAAAAACACTCAACTACTTCAAAAGACAATTTTTCACTCAACTACTTCAAAAGACAATTTTTCACTCAACTAAATTCGATCAAAACTAATCCAAATATTTGGTCATAACAAATTACCATAAATCCGGTATTTAAACGCACACGGAATCAATGATTTACTCGTATATATAAAGTACACAACACACACGAAATTAGACTAAATTATTTATTCCATATGGCAACACACCACCACCGAAATGTTGACTTGTTATTATAATATCAACGGCAAATACTATTGACAAAATTAAATTTAAATTCAGTAGATAAATAAACCGTTCATTCGATTTCAATATGCCGAGTTTTTTTTTGTTTTGTTTGAACCATCACTCCTAGAACTGTGTTGTGTGTAATATTGACTGAATGTCGCTCCCCTCTCTCTCTATCCCTCAATCACACAGTATAATATTAAAATCAATTTTGCATAATCCCATTTTATATCACCAAATATTATGATGGTAAACTCTGAACGACTGAACATTTTCATTTCGCCAAACATCATATTTCATAACACTTTATCACACATATGGCTTTGACTGTTACACGTAACCCAAATATCAATAACCTTAATATTTGAAGCTTTATATTTCCGACAAAATCCAAAAAAACATATATATAACACTTCGATCTCCTTGATATTACATTATTTATTCGCTCTCTATCTATAATGTATGTTGCAAATCCAAATTTCATATTATTTTTTCCATGTGAACATTTTTTTCCTCCTTTCTTCTTCCTTCTGTCCCCCCTCCCCGAACTGATATGGAAATGCTGAAAAGTGAATTCGTTTTTTTTGTACCTCCTATTTATTTGCACGTTTTATTTTTGTTTATGTAAATATTAACAACACAAAAAACCGAAATGTTTTCCTATTTTTCTATTTTATTTTTTTGCGAAACATTTTAACAGTTTACGTGTAGTATAAGGTACATTTCATAAAAACGATCCGGTTGAATCCTTTCCGAAGCATTGTTGAAAGTGTTGAAGGCGAGGTTGAAGGTAGAGAAATAACTTGATACAAAAAAAAAACCGCCACAACAACTACGAATGATGAAAAATATTTTGCTTTACAAAAATGCGGTAGCAGTTATTTGAAGAGAAAAAAAAATAATTAAAAAAGTTTTAAGTTGCACATTTGCCAGAAAAGCTGTAAAAAAAATGTAAAAAATAAAAATTCATGGGAAATGTGAGTGTATCGTGTATTTATATGCACATCAGCATAGCTCAAAATCTGTATGTTTGTCCGTTGATGATACTTACACGGTGGTTTACAATGAAATTCGTTTTATATTTACTACACAAAGACGTAATAAAAGAGATTGTCTAGATTGTTCTTATTAAATGTATAAAGGGCAGATTTTTTTTAAATTCTTTCTTTAGAGCCTCGGCCTCTCTCCGCTATCAAAAATTTTTCTCCGCCAATAACGGATTTGTTACACAGTTTTTCCGGCTCTTTCCATCCCCGAAAGTTTTGGTTGTCATCCCACATAACTCGTCGGTTCGCTGATCGCAACTTTTCAGAAACAGAATTTTAGCGGTGATCGCCGCAGAATATGGGTTTGAAAATGCAGACGTCCGCCAATTGCAACAGTTTTGTATGACCAGACCAGTTACCTCAGATCAAATTTTTAACACTTTGAGGCAATAGAGGAAGGATCAGTCTAATGCCTGAAACTACGATTTTTTCTTGAAACTAGAGTTTTCAGTCTTAAAAATTGTAACGCAACAGACCCTAGAATTTCTTCAATTTTTCTGTAAAAATGGAAAATTCAGGTAAAATAATCGATTTCAGTAAACATTTGTTTTTGAAAAGATCGTTTTTTTACTGGTTGCGCCTTGCAGCCTTTTTTCGCTTTTAAATATATTTGTTTAACATTTTACATTGGAAGCTGCGAAAGTAACTCATTACATGAAGTAACAATTTTGTGTTAAAAGCAAACTCACAAATTTGTATTTGAGCACCCATCGGTAATCGGTAACTATCTTTGTGACAAGTGTGTAAATATAAATTTTCGTAGGTAATGAGCAGCAATTGTAAATTAAAGATTGGTATATCGGAATTGCTCAAGTTTCATTTAATGGTCACCAAATATTTCGACTGTAATTCACAGTCATTATCAATGGTTGTTGACTGGAATTAACAAAAATTTTTAATTACAAAATTTGTCCTAAACTTACATAAACATCATCATCATACCCTATGTGTTAAACAATTACATTGTCTTCGTCATAGTACGTTCTCATTCTAATTCTGACTTTTACGTGTGTGTTCATTCTGAAATCAATTATGGCGGTTGATTAAAAACAATAATCTATGAATCGTTCAATTGCATACATCTTGAATTATCTCACTAATTACATCGGGTTCAACATTTCAACTAAGCATGGACACACACTAAAATAACTTATGAGACTTGTACTTTTAGATTAAAGTTTATAAAAAGAATTATTAAAAACACGGTCGTTCAGTCAAATTAATTATCACAGGCA